>NC_088235.1:47366642-47666642 GCF_036934945.1 Oncorhynchus masou masou | reverse complement strand
AGACCTGGAACTCCACGTGGGTCGTGCGCGCTGGGACCACCAGATTAGAGTGGCCGCGGCCACGCGGTGTGGAGCGTTTGTATGGTCTGTGCAGAGAGGAGAGAACAGGGATAGATAGACACATAGTTGACAGGCTACAGAAGAGGCTACGCTAATGCAAAGGAGATTGGAATGACAAGTGGACTACACGTCTCGAATGTTCAGAAAGTTAAGCTTACGTAGCAAGAATCTTATTGACTAAAATGATTGAAATGATACAGTACTGCTGGAGTAGGCTAGCTGGCAGTGGCTGCGTTGTTGACTTTGTAGGCTAGCTGGCAGTGGCTGCGATGTTGACACTACACTAATCAAGTCGTTCCGTCAAGTGTAATAGTTTCTACAGTGCTGCTATTCGGGGGCTAGCTGGCTAGCTAGCAGTGTTGATTGCGTTACGTTACGTTAAAAGAACGACAATAGCTGGCTAGCTAACCTAGATTATAGATCATTTAGCCTAAAAAACAACCTGAGGATTGACTATAAACACCGTTTGACATGTTTCTATGAACTTTACGGATAAAATTTGGATTTTTTTTGTCTAAATGTTTTGACTGAGTTTGAGCCTGTGGATTACTGAAAATGCGCTAACAAAAGAGGTTTTTGGATGTAAATCGACTTCATCGAACATTTATTGAGTAAATGAATGTCTTCTGATTGCCACCATATGAAGATCATCTAAGGTAAGGGATTAATTTTATCTCTATTTCTGAGTTTTGTAACGCTTCTGCCTGGCTGGATACTGTTTGTGATAATTTGTCAACTGGGCTATGTTCTGGGCTAGGTATGCTTTCGCCGAAAAGCATTTTATAAATATGACACTGGTTGGTTAATCTTTAAACTATGTAAAATATGTTTTGTTTTCTGAATTTTTATAATGAGCATTTCTGTAATTGAATTTGGCGCTCTGCAACCTCACTGGATGTTGGCCTGATGGGATGCTAGCGTACCCTAGAGAGGTTAATAAAATAAAGATTTTTAAAAATAATTTCAAAATGCAAGATGTTGATTTAGTTATGGATCAATCACAAATTACTATGGGATTAAATATCACTGATTTACAGAAATATTGGAACAAAGTTGTCTAATGAAGGCAAATAATTTAGAATCCTCCAATATTATTGCCTACTCCTGACAATCACGTTGTACAGCGCCATATTTTTTTTATTCCATCCTAACAGACACCCAATGTGTTTTGTTATTCTCTGAATGGAAACATCATAATATTAATCTAATTAATTAAGCCACATTTCTTAAAATCAATCCCATATAATATGTTATTATAAAAACGTTTTTAAATCCTCTGATAAAGCAAGCATGGAATGCTATGAATATCATGATACAAGGCGAGACCCAGATGTAGACACAGGACGAAGATGGTGTGAGTCTTACAATGTTTATTAATCCAAAAGGAGTAGGCAAGAGAATGGTCGTGGACGTACAAAAGGTCAAAACCAGATCAGTCCAGGAGGTACAGAATGGCAGACAGGCTCGTGGTCAAGGCAGGCAGAATGGTCAGCCAGGAGGGTAAAAAGTCCAGAAGCGGGCAAGGGTCAAAACCGGGAGGACTAGAAAAAGGATTAATGCAGGCGAATGGAACAACTGCTGGTTGACTTGGAAACATACAAGATGAACTGACACATAGAGACGGGAAACACAAGGATAAATACGCAACACCTGGAGGGGGTGGAGACAATCACAGGGACAGGTGAAACAGATCAGGTGCGTGACAATCAAATGCTTCTCAAAGATGCCCTCTGGTGATCAAACTAGCAATAACTTGCAGTAACAGAAGAAATGGCTGAGAATTAAATGACGTGCCACAGAATTCTGCAGGGTGTGCCGCAATATGACAACTTTTAAAGGAGGAAACACCATATTACTTTTTAGCTACTTTGCAACTACTTAGCATGTTAGCTAACACTAAGACTAAACTTAACAAGGAAATTGCCGGTTTTCAATGGGGGTAAGGAATCTGCACATTTATGAGAACCTTAAGTTTCAGTGGATTTAGATATTTGAATCACAGAATGTGATTGTTTTTACCTAACCAGCTGGTACATTCATAATGACAATGGTATCTGCACCATGTGCCCCCACACACCCATTTTCATCCAGAGGCTTATATCCTATCTCTTAAACACATGTACATATTAACTGATACCCATAAGCCATCTGTATATGCACACATGATCAATTTAAGGCTTGTAAAAAGCCAACAGAGCTGTAATTAAATGTTTACTAGCAGGCAGGTCAGGCTGCTCTGAGGACAGACATGCCCAGATGGGAGTGGACACATTGTGTTTGCTTGCATTCCCCAGTTTACTATTCTGACATCAAACTGCAATTCTGAATTAGGCAGGACCGGAAGTATCCATTTTGATGAATAATGGTACTAGTCCTGCTTCATTTCATACCCAACCCTTTTTTTCCCACTCTGTTAATTACTTGTCTATTGACATTCATTCAAGTGAACAGAAATGTTGATGATTAATATGGTTGTGTAGCCGCAGCCCACTTTTGTCCTCCTGGTAGTGAATTCAGACTTTTATACACTGAGTATACCAAGCAGTAGGAACACCTTCCTAATATTGAGTTGCTCTACAAGGTGTCAAAATCATTCCATAGGGATGCTGGCCCATGTTGACTCCAATGCTTCCCACAGTTGTTTCAAGTTGGCTGAATGTCCTTTGGGTGGTGGACCATTCTTGCTACAGAAAAACCTAGAAGCGTTGCAGTTCTTGACACAAACCGGTGCGGCTAGCACCTACTACCCCGTTCAACGACACTTACATCTTGCCCGTTTACACTCTGAATACACACATGCACAATCCATGTCTCAAGGCTTAAAGACCATTATTTAACCTGTCTGCTCCCCTTCATCTAGTGGTTAGAGCATTGGGTCAGTAACCAGAAAGGATGCTGGATCGAATCCCCAAGCTGACAAGGTAAAGCAAGGGAGTTAACCCTCTGTTCAAAGGGCGCCAAAGATGTGGATGTCGATTAAGGCAGCCCCCTGCACCTCTCTGATTCAGAGGGGTTTTGTTAAATGTGGAAGACTCATTTCAGATGAATACATTCAGTTGGACAACTGACTAGGTATCCCCCTTTCCCTTCATCTACACTGATTGAAGTGGATGTAACAAGTGTCATCAATAAGGGATCATAGCTTTCACCTGGTCTATGTCTATGTCATGGAAAGAGACCGTCTTCCTAATGTTTTGTATACTCACTGTAGACTAATGGTTATGCCAGGGATTTTGTGTATATAAAACTAAATGTCTCTCAATTTAAAGTATTTATTTAATAGCCACCCTTTTAATAAATGGTCCATTATGTTATATTTTACAATTCAGAGATGTACCTTCCAGCTGCTTTCATGACCTTTGACTACACACTGTACGCTTGAATTAAGTGAACCAGAAAAACCCATGCATTTTTCCTAAAATATGTCCACTTCTGCTTCTGGGCTCTATTTGTTCAGCAAAACTTCCGTTATGGTGATAGAGCTCTGCAGCCAGCATAATCGGGTATTAGTCTGGCTAATCATGTAAAACACAGAGTGGGTGGAAGTAACTCAGCAATGCAGATGGCATCATTTTTGTTGATTCGCTTGGGGCATCATGCCCATTGCGTTGCATAATTTTATTTGAAATGAGGAATAGAGGAATTTCTGGACATCCTTAAAGCCAGATTTGGCCAGACTTTTGATCTGTCACAGGCCGCCAAGATCTTATTCAGAGCTAATAAGAGAACTAAGGGCCAAACCATAATTTCTCTGGCATTAACATCTGCAATGCATTCATGATCGTGCTAATGTGGATAACACAACCCAATCCCCTAACATGATTTTATTAACTGTAAAACTAAAGAAATAGAAACAAAGCCAAGTCGAACCAGCCCAGCAGGATTTCAAAAGGATTAGGTCAAAGCCTTGTCGTTATCAGCATGTATTTTTTGCCCACAATCTTTTTTTGTGATGCTTTTTGTTAGACACATTCAATGACCATGGATAATGAGACAAACTTTGACAAGTGTAAATACAGTACGTGATAATGTGCGTGCACACACACACACACACACACACACACACACACACACACACACACACACACACACACACACACACACACACACACACACACACACACACACACACACACACACACACAGGAGAGTGCCCCATAGTTCATATATCAGTATGCTATAGTTGTAGAGAAAGGGGTAATCTTTTATGGATCCAGGATAATTAAAACATTTAAATATTCAGTTTCAAACCGAATAAAATAAACTCAGGCCTCTGCTAGATTTAATGCTCACCCATCCAACATTCACTACATCCTTGTTAAATAACAATGGTTAGGGTTGTAATCCAGCCAAGTGTAAACTGCATGTTCAATTATAGTTGCAGTTATAACTCTAATGGTGGTAGAATATTGATGACAACCAAACTCTGTGTACAGTTATTGCCTCAACGCTTACTTAGCATTGAGATTTTAGGAATATATTTCCTCATCTGGGCCTCAAACAGTTAAATAAACGCAATCCCTCTGGCCTCATGTGAACAACTTTGTATGAATCTCTCTTTGTTGGAGTGCTGAAATGTTCCTCTGGTAAATGGGAGTTTGTATATTATAATTCCACCACAACCCCTGAGATAAATCCCAATACTCCGACTGCTCACATGCCTTAAAATTAATAATGAGTCTGTTCATCATATACACCACAGGAAGTATTCTCATTACCTTTTAGCTTGACTTGCAAAACATCTTACATGGGCGTTCACATCTAATCTTAAAGAAAGTACAGTCTCATCCTTCAAGGTGGGGCTGCGTAAATCTGAGACACTCCGTTTGGTATATTTTACATTTCGTATGGAACACTATATGACCAATAGTATGTAGACACCTGCTCGTCGAACATCGCATTCCAAAATCATGGGTATTCATATGAGTTGGTCCCCCCTTTGCTGCTATAACAGCCTCCACTCTTCTGGGAAGGCTTTCCACTAGATGTTGGAACATTGCTGCAGGGACTTGCTTCCATTCATCCACAAGAGCATTAGTGAGGTTGGGCACTGATGTTGGGCGATTTGGCCTGGCTCGCAGCTGCAGCGTTACGATTTCCCTTTACTGGAACGAAGGGGCCAAGCCAAAACCATGAAATCCAGCCCAGACTATTATTCCTCCATCAAACTTTACAGTTGGCACTATGCATTGAGGCAGGTAATGTTCTCCTGGCATCCGCCAAACCCAGATTTGTCCGTCTGAGTTTTACACCACTCCAGCCCGCGCTTGGCATTGCGCATAGTGATCTTAGGGCTTGTGTGCAGATGCTCGGCCATGGAAACCCATTTCCTGAAGCTCATGAAGAAAAGTTATTGTGCTGACATTGCTATCAGAGGCAGTTTGGAACTCAGTAGTGAGTTTTGCAACCGAGGACAGACGCTATGCACTCGGCAGTCCCGTTCTGTAAGTTTGTTTAGCCTACCACTTCGCGGCTGAGTCGTTGTTGCTCCTAGATGTTTCCACTTCACTATAACAGCACTTACAGTTGCCCTGGGCAGCTCTAGCAGGGCAGAAATTTGACGAACTGATTTGTTGGAATGGTGCCTTCCTTTGACTCTGCCACGTTGAATGTCACTGAGCTCTTCAGTATGGCCATTCTACTGTCAATGTTTCTCTATTGAGATTGCATGGCTGTGTGCTCGATTTTCTACACCTGTCAGCAGCAGGTGTTACTGAAATAGCTGAATTCACTAATTTTTTGTTTGTATATATAGTGTATGTATTATATTGTGGATGTATCATTCAAAATGTGTGCTGGACGTTACAAATTACAATTTGTATGATATGTTACAATTTTTCGAAACATACAAAATGTTAAATTCTGGCTAGGTGGCTAACGTTAGCTAGCTGGTTCACGTTAGCTTGGCTAGGGTTAAGTTTACCAGTTAGATTAAGATTATGGTTATGGGAAGGTTAACCTAAAAAGGTTAACCTCTGCCACTTTCCGTTTTAACCCATTGCATGGGAACTGTACTATTTTCCTTTTATAGATTAATAATTATTAAGCACTCCTCTGCAGAATGGTGCTGACAGGATTAGTCATTGGTTGGTGCATTTAAAACTGTAGGCAGATGGTTTGAGTCTTGATATTTATTAAACAATCCAAAAGGGGTAGGCAAAAGAGTGGTCGTGGACAGGCAAAAGGTCAAAACCAGTTCAGCGTGCAGGAGGTACAGTGTGGCAGGCAGGCTCGAGGTCGGGGCAGGCAGAATGGTCAGGCAGGTGGGTACGGAGTCCAGAAAACAAGCAAGGGTCAAAAAACTGAGGGAAGTGGTCACAGACAACAACGAGACAGACTATAGGGAGGAGGTCAGAGACCTGGCCGTGTGGTGCCAGGACAACAACCTCTCCCTCAACGTGATCAAGACAAAGGAGATGATTGTGGTCTACAGGAAAAAGAGGACCGAGCACGCCCACAGCTGCACCATCAAGAGCATCCTGACTGGTCACATCCCTGCCTGGTATGGCAACTGCTCGGCCTCCGACCGCAAGGCACTACAGAGGGTTGTACGAACGTCCCAGTACATCAGTGGAGCAAAGCTTCCTGCTTTTCAGGACCTGTATATTCCAGGCAGTGACTCCAGCCACCCTTGTCATACACTGTTCTCTCTGCTACCACACGGCAAGCAGTACCGGATCACCAAGTCTAGGTCCAAGAGGCTTCTAAACAGCTTCTACCCCCAAGCCATAAGACTCCTGAACATCTAGTCAAAAGGCTACCCAGACAATTTGCATTGCCCCTCCCCTCTCCACACCACTGCCACTTTCTGTTGTCATCTATGCATAGTCACTTTATTAACTCTACCTACATGTACATACTATCTCAACTAACCGGTGTCCCTGCACATTGACTCAGTACCAGCACTCCCCTGTATATACTGTTTTATTTTTTTACTGCTGCTCTTTAAGTACTTGTTACTTTTATCTCTTCTTATCTGTTTTTTTTTTAAATTGCACTGTTGGTTAGGGGCTCATAAGTAAGCATTTCACTACAAGGTCAACACCTGTTGTATTTGGCGCATGTGACTAATCAAATTTGATTTGATTTGAGTCCATGTCCCCATCCTTCCTGGTGTAAATGGTACAGGCTGATGGCGGTGGTGTAATGGTGTGGGGAATGTTTTCCTGGCACACGTTAGTTCCCTTGATACCAATTGAGCCATGTTTCCATGCCCCAGAGACTTCAGGATGTTCTGGAGGCAAAGAGGGGTCTTACCCAATCCTCGATGGGTGTACCTAATAAATGGACCACTAAGTGTACATAACACAAGTAAAAATCTCGTTTTTGACTGCACTGGGCCTTTAAATAAAACCAATAATTCCGTTTTTACTTTCACTCTGTTCAAGCACTCCGGTCATGCCAGTTTCAGTTGAGAACTTCGTAGATCACAACCATGGAAAACATTTCCGTAAATGGTTTTAATATTTGAATGTATGTCCACTCCTGTCTTCTGTGAAATTGGAATGCAAACTCAAGGAAGAATGAAATAAAGGGGCACCTTGAAATCTCATCTCAATGGGACTATAGAGTTATTGGAAAGTGAATTATCTTCAGAATATGAATTGGATTCAGCTTAAAAGGATCCTGAGTAAAGGCTCAGTCTGGAGTATAAAATGTGCTGGACATGATGGCTAGATACAGGGGAGGAATTAGTCATTTGGAGGTCCCAGGCAGAAGCCTTTCGGTATCTGATGCTGTCTGACCAAAAGTAGTGTGACTTGCCTTCTTGGCCAGACAGCATCACATACTGTACATGGGTTAAGCTACACATACATGTCCTCTGCCTTGACGACGATGGCAGTATTATCAAGAGCACCTCTCGTTTTACTAAAGAAATGCTTATTGTATCCCTCTAGAGCATGCTTGGGCAATTATTTTCCATGGAGGGCCACATTAGAATATATTTTTGCCATCGCGGGCTAGAATCATATTATAGGATTACACATGTGTATGAGTGTGTTGACAGATCGATCTACTGTAACTCACGTCCAGATATGCTACTTATTTTACTTTTTTAACATACACAGAAATAAACCACATCCATGGTCTCCTTTTGGTAGGTATTTTCATTATTAAACATGCAATGAACTACACGGAGGGAAAAGTACACTGTGCATTCAGCACCACGGACAGAACTCTTGTTAACGGGTATGCACAAAATCACAAGAATGAGAGAGAGCTCAACATTACATTTAAACTACTCAATCAGTGTGAGGAGTGAAGTCGCTAATGGGCATTGACTAGAGCAGTGAATTCAGGGATAGTTTCTGACGTTGCTATGGGCAGGATTGCTGAGAGGTGAGAGTCAGTAAGAGATGCTTTATGCTGTGACCTGTTTATATTTCATAACTGAAAATGTCTGTTCACATACATAGGTTGACTCAAAAGGTACAAACATCTTCTGAGCATGACTCCTAAACTTTGGAAGGTTTTGTTCATTGAGAGATGCATAGAACTCAATCAGTGATACTGTTTTGAATAGTTTTTCAATCCCTGCATCAGACTGAAGATCGATAAGCTCAAGTTGCAGATCAGTGGGAACGTTATCCACATTGAAGGTGAAAGGAGAGCAAACCAACAGCATGTCATTTTCCAACACTTTGAAATCATCATAACGATGAGAACTCACTGTTCAAACCATGCAGCAGCGACGTATACTTCTCTCACTGACCATATGATAGGGAACAGACTAGTAGTGTCGGAAGGTGGGTGAGATTGTGGGCTTCGACTTGGAGGGTCAGGATTAGCCTCCCTTGAAGGCTTTGACAAGGCTATACATCTGAAGTGCAAAAAGGCCCTTCCCTTGTAGGTTGGAATTCAGTTCATTCATGAGGGCCATGATGTTCACGGTGAAGGAAAAATCACTCAACCATTCTTTATATTGCAGTCCAGAAAAATCCACATTTTCCTTTCATTTGCAAAACCTCAACAATCTCCAACTTCAGGTCCCACGTCCTTTTAACAATTCCGTTCATATTTACAGATGGCATACAAGTTTGTTGTTAAGGCACATGAAAGTTCATATGTTCGAGAAGGCATTTATGCCAAAAAACACAGCATACACCTAGTTTACTGAAAAGGGTCACATCTGTGCTTCCTTTAACAGAAGCAGTGCCTCCGCTTGACAACTCTTCGCTACAAAATATTATTAGCTTTGTGGTCGTAGGCGTGAACCTACTCAAGTATGTACATTTAAATATATATATATATATATATTGTTAGCTATCTAGTTACAACAGGCCACTGTGTATAGGCTAATGAGCTGCTTGTTAGCTAGTAGCTAGCTAGTCAACTTTACAAACTATAGATGAATGCAATATCGTCAGCTACAGTGGCTTGCGAAAGTATTCACCTCCTTTGGCATTTTCCCTATTTTGTTGCATTACAACCTGGAATTAAAATAGATTTTTGGGGGGTTTGTATCATTTGATTTCCACAACATGCCAACCACTTTGAAGATGCACAAGAAAAAATATTTTGCAACAAACAAGAAATAAGACAAAAGAACTGAACTTGAACATGCACAGTTATTCACACCCCCAAGTCAATACTTTGTAGAGCCACCTTTTGCAGCAATTATAGCTGCAAGTCTCTTGGGGTATGTCTCCATAAGCTTGACACATCTAGCCACTGGGATTTTTGGCCATTCTTCAAGGCAAACTGTTCCAGCTCCTTCAAGTTGGATGGGTTCTGCTGGTGTACAGCAATCTTTAAGTCATACCAGAGCTTCTCAATTGGATTGAGGTCTGGGCTTTGACTAGGCCATTCCAAGACATTTAAATGTTTCCCTTTAAACCACCCGAGTGTTGCTTTAGCAGTATGCTTGGGGTCATTGTCCTGCTGGAAGGTGAACCTCCATCCCAGTTTCAAATTTCTGGAAGACAAACAGATTTCTCACAAGAATTTCCCTGATTTCAGCACCATCCATCATTACTTCAATTCTGACCAGTTTCCCAGTCCCTGCCGATGAAAACATCCCCACAGCATGATGCTGCCATCTTGAGGTGTTGGGCCTGACATTGCGTTTTCTTTGATGGTCAAAAAGCTGACCAGAGTACCTTTACCTGATTGGTTAACGGCAGCGGTGGCCGCATGCAATTGACATAAAGTAGAGCAGGGCTGAACTTTTTATATTACATTTCATTACATTTAAGTCATTTAGCAGACGCTCTTATCCAGAGCGACTTACAAATTGGTGAGTTCACCTTCTGACATCCAGTGGAACAGCCACTTTACAATAGTGCATCTAAGTCATTAAGGGGGGGGGGAGAAGGATTACTTATCCTATCCTAGGTATTCCTTGAAGAGGTGGGGTTTCAGGTGTCTCCGGAAGGTGGTGATTGACTCCGCTGTCCTGGCGTCGTGAGGGAGTTTGTTCCACCATTGGGGGGCCAGAGCAGCGAACAGTTTTGACTGGGCTGAGCGGGAACTGTACTTCCTCAATGGCAGGGAGGCGAGCAGGCCAGAGGAGGATGAACGCAGTGCCCTTGCTTGGGTGTAGGGCCTGATCAGAGCCTGGAGGTACTGCGGTGCCGTTCCCCTCACAGCTCCGTAGGCAAGCACCATGGTCTTGTAGCGGATGCGAGCTTCAACTGGAAGCCAGTGGAGAGAGCGGAGGAGCGGGGTGACGTGAGAGAACTTGGGAAGGTTGAACACCAGACGGGCTGCGGCGTTCTGGATGAGTTGTAGGGGTTTAATGGCACAGGCAGGGAGCCCAGCCAACAGCGAGTTGCAGTAATCCAGACGGGAGATGACAAGTGCCTGGATTAGGACCTGCGCCGCTTCCTGGGTGAGGCAGGGTCGTACTCTGCGGATGTTGTAGAGCATGAACCTACAGGAACGGGCCACCGCCATGATGTTGGTTGAGAACGACAGGGTGTTGTCCAGGATCACGCCAAGGTTCTTAGCGCTCTGGGAGGAGGACACAGTGGAGTTGTCAACCGTGATGGCGAGATCATGGAACGGGCAGTCCTTCCCCGGGAGGAAGAGCAGCTCCGTCTTGCCGAGGTTCAGCTTGAGGTGGTGATCCGTCATCCACACTGATATGTCTGCCAGACATGCAGAGATGCGATTCGCCACCTGGTCATCAGAAGGGGGAAAGGAGAAGATTAATTGTGTGTCGTCTGCATAGCAATGATAGGAGAGACCATGTGAGGTTATGACAGAGCCAAGTGACTTGGTGTATAGCGAGAATAGGAGAGGGCCTAGAACAGAGCCCTGGGGGACACCAGTGGTGAGAGCGCGTGGCGAGGAGACAGATTCTCGCCACGCCACCTGGTAGGAGCGACCTGTCAGGTAGGACGCAATCCAAGCGTGGGCCGCGCCGGAGATGCCCAACTCGGAGAGGGTGGAGAGGAGGATCTGATGGTTCACAGTATCGAAGGCAGCCGATAGGTCTAGAAGGATGAGAGCAGAGGAGAGAGAGTTAGCTTTAGCAGTGCGGAGCGCCTCCGTGATGCAGAGAAGAGCAGTCTCAGTTGAATGACTAGTCTTGAAACCTGACTGATTTGGATCAAGAAGGTCATTCTGAGAGAGATAGAGGGAGAGCTGGCCAAGGACGGCAGGGTTCACACCGCTCACCTTCCCACAATCCCCTGCACATTGCTCTGCATGCTCCCATTGAACATGAATGGGGGCAGAACTTTGTCTGGCGAATTCAGAAGTGGTAGAAACCCTATGTAAGGCAGAAAAGGAACCAGATGCTACTAATGGAAAGTGATGACTTCTGTTGGCTGCTCCCCATGGCAAGCTAAAGCTTTGCTAATTTCCCCCCATCTTTGATTCAGCTCTGTGCACTGCTCGCTGTCTTTAAGATATTTAAAATTGGGTATAGACAGGTGTTAAGTAGAGAGCCAAGGCTTCAACAAACCATTGGTGGCCGTTATACAGTACACAAGAGAGGGGCAGTTGGCAGAGTGACAGGGCCAGAAGGTGTCTTTATTAACGATTCCTCCTCAACGTCAGTGCTGTCTTTGGACAATTCTTATCAGACATTTGTCACCTTTGTTTCCCTCTTTAAATCTTCTCCCTCAGTGGTTAATGTCAGAGTCTACATTGGTCTCTCTGGCTGCTTAGCTGGATTCTGCTGGTGATTTGGAGTGACGCATTTAGCTGGTGCCTGTCACAGCAGCTGATAGACACACTCACACAAGAGCATCAACAGCCCATCCCCCGTTCCTCCTCTGAACACCCATCTCAGTTCTCGTCAAGACTTACTGTACCTGATCCACCTTCCTGTGTCCCTATCTTGCAACTGCCTCCTTGCCAATAGAGAACGACTGGGAAAGCCGCATGAGGAGAGTGGCGGTTGGCTTTCACCTTTCACATCACCTCAGTGACATGTCTCATCATGCACTGCCAGGAGGTGAGGCTGTACCGTACAAAGAGCTATCTTCCTATGGGAGTGGGGCGAGGAGGAGATATTTATTCCAAATGCAGTGTGCTTTTCTTATGAGCTCAGTAAAGTAGACTGGAAAAGTTGTGCTACTCTGAGTTAGTCATCATCTCTCTGCCCCTCAGCACTTCTGGTCTAGGTCTCTGAACAATTATATAAAAAAGTACAAAGGGTTCACAGGGGGGATGGGGGATGGGGAGCCCATTTCAAACTAATCTATTTTGAGGAGCGCCAATGGTCAAATTCTAAGTTGACTTTGTTTGCCTATGAAAATGTATTAATTCAACAGAATTTATTTCGTAATCAATAAAAGTAATTTGTATGTTACTAACATGCCTTTGTTGATATGTTCAGGTATATATTTTCTATCCAATTCAAAATCTTCAATTGTGTTTTTATTTGTCTTTTATGATTTAATACACTGCATTCGGAAAGTATTCAGGCCCCTTGACTTTTTCAACATTTTGTTACGTTACAGCCTTATTCTAAAATGGATTAAATTGTTGTTTTCCCTCATCGATCTAGACACAATACCTTGTAATGACAAAGCAAAATAGGTTTTTTCAATTTTTGCAAATGTATTAAAAATAAAAAACTTACATATTACATTTACATAAATATTCAGACCCTCTACTCAGTACTTTGTTGAAGCACCTTTGGAAGCGATTACAGCCTCGGGTCTTCTTAGGTATGACGCTACAAGCTTGGTAAACCTATATTTGGGGAATTTCTCCCATTCTTCTCTGCAGATCCTCTCAAGCTCTGTCAGGTTGGCTGGGGAGCGTTGCTGCATCGTTATTTTCAGGTCTCTCCAGAGATGTTCATGTCCGGGATCTGGCGGGGCCACTCGAGGACATTCAGAGGCTTGTCCCAAAGCTTCTCTTGCACTATGTTGGCTGTGTGCTTAGGGTCGTTGTCCCGTTGGACGGTAAATATTTGTCCCAGTCTGAGGCCCTGAGCACTCTGGAGAAGGTTTTCATCAAGGATCTCTCTGTACTTTAATCATTTCATATTTCCCTCGATCCTGATTAGTCTCCTAGTCCTTTCCACTGAAAAACATCCCCACAGCATGATGCTGCCACCATCATGCTTCACCGTAGGGATGGGGCCAGGTTTCCTCCAGATGTGACACTTGGCATTCAGGCCAAAGAGTTCAATCTTAGTTTCATCATACCACATCATCTTTTTTCTCATGGTCTAAGAGTCCTTTAGGTGCCTTTTGGCGAACTCCAAGCGGGCTGTCATGTGCCTTTTACTGAGGAGTGGCTTCTGTCTGGCCACTCTACCATAAAGGCCTGATTGGTGAAGTACTTCAGAGATGGTTGTCCTTCTGGAGGGTTCTCCCATCTCCACAGAGGAACTGTGGAGCTCTGTCAGAGTGACCATCGGGTTCTTGTTCACCTCCCTGACCTAGGCCCTTTTCCGCCAATTGCTCAGTTTGGCTGGGCGGCCAACTCTACGAAGAGTATTGTTGGTTCCAAACTTCTTCCATTTAAGAATGATAGAGGCCACTGTGCTCTTGGGGACCTTCAATGCTGCAGATATTTTTTTGTACTTTTACCCAGATCTGTGCCGCTACGGAGTTCAACAGACAATTCCGTTGACCTCACGTGAGACCTTCTATAGACAGGTGTGTGCCTTTCAAAATCATGTCAAATCAATTGAATTTACCACAGGTTGACTCAAATCAAGTTGTAGAAACATCTCAAGGATGATCAATGGAAACAGGATGTACCAGAGCTCAATTTCGAGTCTTATAGCAAAGGGACTGAATACTAAATAAGGTATTTCAGTTTTGTATAGTTAATACATTTGCAAAAACTTCTAAAAACCTATTTTTGCTTTGTCATGGGGTATTGTGTGTAGATTTATGAGGAAAAAATGTGTTTAATTTATTTTAGAATTAGACTATAACATAACAAAATGTGGAAAAAGTCAAGGGGTCTGAATATTTTCTGAATGTGCTGTATTGACAGCATCAAATTAAAGTTTAGGACTTCACTGACAAGGTATCTCTTTATTATGAAATGTGTGAGTTTATACCTGGGTCCATCTTTAGTTGGAACAATGATTAGGAGGTCACACCCTGATCTGTTTCACCTATCTTGTGATTGTCTCCACCCCCTCCAGGTGTCGCTTATTATCCCTGATGTATATATCCCTGTGTTCCCTGTCTCTCTGTGCCAGTTCGTCTTGTATATTCTTAAAGTTAACCAGTGTTTTTCCCGTACTCCTGCTTCTATTCTCTTTTGCTAGTCCTCACGGTTTTTGACCCTTGCCTGTTTTCTGGACTCCGTACCCTCTTGCCTGACCATTCTGCCTGCCCTGACCCCGAGCCTGCCACTCTCTACCTCCTGAACTGGTTTTGACCTTTTGCCTGGCCACGACCATTCTCTTGTCTACCCCTTTTGGATTGTTTAATAAATATCAAGACTCAAACTATCTGCCTCCCATGTCTGCATCTGGGTCTCGCCTTGTGCCCTCATAAGGAGCTTATCCAAAATGTATCTTCATTGGCCTTTACAACTTCATGCTCATTATGTAAAGCTCAGATATAACCTATTAGATCAATAACTCAATAATACTCTCAATAACCATTCCATTCAGAGAGAGACATCTATGAAAACAAATATTCAGTCATATCTCTGAAGCAATTCACAGTTACTTCTGTCTGGATGTTTTGGTCCAAAATGTGTTTTTCTTTTTGCCTTGATATTCCTTGCCTGGTTTTATTTTATACCTCTAGCTGAAGGATTGAAAGGTTGTAGTTGCCCCAGTCAAATAGATTTGTTCATGACTAGAATGTTTTATTGAGCTGTGTTTTTTTATCTGCTGTGCTGTCAATAATCTGAACTTTTGAAGACTGCCCTTGATTTCCTCACTCCAGTGACTTTGCTTTGACCTTTTAAAAGAGGAGTGTGTGGGTGTTCGCACGCTCGCGCATGTGTGTGTGTGTGTGTGTTTGTTTACTTTCCAACTCTCTTTGTGACATGTACATTTCAGCTTTTGTCACATAAAAGTGTTAGAGTGCAGTTTTAAATACTGTATTTGATTTTGCATGGAATGGTAATAGCAGCACTTATGAATCCCCAGTGGTAATTACATAGTTGAAACCCCATTAATTACATTTTTAAAAGCAAATGTATTCCACTTGCAACATTTATGCAACATGTTTCATTTCTTTAAACTCCTTGTCTTATCATATTTAACGTCTCTCTCTTTATATTTGACTTTCCCCACCTCTTAGATCCAATACATTCAAACAGCTCGCAATTTCAAGAGTTTGCTACTGATTCATTCAACATTTACAGTAAGTGCAGCAACAGTTTCATATCCACTGTAGTGTTATTGAAAAGGACATTCTATACATTTTTTTCTGACTTGCCTTATTGCATTTTCCTCCTTCTGTCCTGCTCCTTAACTGTGCCCATATGTACTCACCAATCAGCATGCGTACCATATCCTGGTTAGTGCCTCTTAATTCCAGCCAACATGGTGTCGAAAATATAGCCATTTGGCTAACCTATGTTACACTACATGTATCTGTTCATGCTTGAAACTGATGTTGAAACTTGAATGGGTTAGTCATTGGTACATTCCACCAAACCAAGCATACCCAAACAACAACATTGAGTAAATAATGAGTATAAGGAAGTGCATAACATTTTCCAAAACCTAAATGCACGTTGTTCTAATTGTGGCATGTTGTATGAACACTTCCCTTGTAATTCATGGACATTCAACGTCACATTTCAATTGGCCTTGTAAACAAAATAAAGACTTTTGTTTGATTCCATTCTGTAGCTACAGCTTGCCTTCCACCTCATAAGCACCATCTAAATATAGTGCTAACATGCGTTCTTTGTCGTGATCTTATCCACATTCTGATTGTGGCTTTTCTACAGAAATGTTTGTTGATCGACAAGGAATGCTATCAACCGGTTGGTCACCACTGCTATTTCACGCAGCACCAGCCATTTTGTTAATGGGTTTTGAATAGGAGAGCCGTTCTGGCACAAGTAAATCTTCTCACACCAGACTTTATTATATACATGTCCTCCACAGCTCTGGGTTGTAAAAGATAGTACATGAGTGTCAGAGACAAAGTGACAACATGTCAATAGATCACCTGTAGGATGTTGTCCTCCACAGCCGTGGGTGGTAAAAGGAGCATCAGTGACAAAGTTACAACATGCCAATATATCATCTGTAGAATGTTGTCCTCCATAGCCGTGGGTGGTAAAAGATAGAACAGGAGGGTCAGTGACAAAGTGACAAAATGCCAATAAATCATCAGCAGGATCTTACGGTGCTTTGTAGAAGGAGGGGACAGGCTGTACTGAAACACCTGGGTCAATGGTGTCAGCAAAAAAAAGAGAGACAGACAGAGGTGGTAGATACGTATTGTATGTCTCAAAAGTAACATTTTTCTCAACAAACAATAGAACAAACTGTCAATAGAAAGAGTAGTGAGAGTAGATACTTAACTGCTAAGTGGCATCAAAGTATATTAGGTGTGTTTTTTGTGAATACTGAGGTGGACATGAGACTGCATGATTTCTTTCCATTTGGCGGTCTGGCAAATCAACAGATTCTGATTGAACAAAAAGATTAATAGAGCTTCACCACTACGAGAGAAGAAACATCTAAAGTGTCTTCAAAGAAAATGAAGGTGGCATCAGAAGCCATGGCTAAAGTACCAGCCTCTATTAGAGGAGAGTGCCTTTGGGTTCACCTCATGTTGTTCCAGCTGAAAATACTGCCAGTGCCTGAAACAAAAACAAATCAGTTTGAAACAGAGCTTTTATATTGAGCCAGGTGGGCAACTCACTCTGAAATAGTTACAGTTATCTTCCTGAAGTTAGCGGAAACAACCAATGTGACGTTGGCCAGACTAAGACAAAGCTTGACTCTGGGTAATAGATTATTTCAGTGGTAAGAAATCAAAAGCATTTGTCAACAACAACTGTGATGGCAGTAAAACTAGGCTACCCACGACATGCAGTGTTGATTTATGAGGAGCTCTGCAACACATAGGCCTCTTCTAAATGTTGAGGCAGATTTTACAAGTCCTTTTTGAAATATGGAGGCTGAGGGTGCTGTCCATGGTGCTGGACACTTGCGCTAGAGTGTTTTGAAACTGTGCTGTTGTGAATGTTTTCATGTCTGTGCATATAATAGATATTTTATTGACAGTTGATTTAGCCCAATTATCACAATTCACAACCTATGTCAAGAAAATAATAAACTGTGAATTGCACAGTATATAGTGATTTTTATTGAAACGCTAGACATTTTTTATAACCATAGCTTAACTTGTATGATATTATAATGTGCGTAAAGATTATCTCACTGAACAGTGTGGATGTATTGTTGAGGGTTTATTAAGTTGCAGAAGCCATAAGAGTAGACCATTTGCCACAGCTTTAACCCACCCCAATTACCCACTAGCATATCAGACAGGTCTAGCATTGAACAAAAGTAACATCAATGTGATCCGATTAACAAGGGTTTGCTCAAACGATCTGAATCCTAATTAGGTTTTGTTGAACAAGGTAAACCTTACATGAAGCCGAAGAGATCAAGATTAATCAGACTGATGCTGCCAAAGATGGTGGTGTTTGGGCCTTTTTAACCCAATGTTAAGTAATTTCAACACACTCAAGCATGTCGGAGAGCTAATAAGATAGTATGCTCAATGTGCTAGCTTTCTAATGTGTAAGATGCCCTAGGGAGTGGTACAAGCTTTTTATAAATGTATTTATTAGAAAAACAGGTTTTAGGGGAAGCTTTTGAGACATTTAGGGGGAGCCTTTCAGGCTTGTACGATGCATTGCCTGATGCCCTCAAATAAATGTGTATTTGTCATATTAGCCGAATACCACAGGTTTAGACCGTACCATTAAATACTTACAAGACCTTAACCAAGAATGCAGTTTTAAGAAAATAGTGTGAAGAAAATATTTACTAAATTAACTAAACTAAAACTAATTAATTGTTATTTTGTGTTACTTTAAAAATATATATATTTTTAAAGTAACACAAAATAACAATTAATGAGGCTATCTACAGGGAGTACTGGTACCGAGTCAATATGCGGGGGTTCAGGTTAGTCGAGGTAGTTTGTAGGAAGGGTAAAGTGACTATGCATCGATAGTAGACAGCGAGTAGCAGCAGTGTAAAAACAAAGGGGGAGGGGTTGCCAATGCAAATAGTCCGGGTGGCCATTTGATTAGTTGTTCAACAATCTTATGGCTTGGGGGTAGAATCTGTTAAGGATCCTTTTAGACCTAGAATTGGCGCTCCGATACCGCTTACCGTACGGTAACAGAGACCACAGTCTATGACTTGGGTGACTGGGGTCTTTGACAATTTTTTGGGGCCTTCCTCTGACACCTAGTATATACATAGGTCCTGGATGGCAGGCAGCTTGGCCCCAGTGATGTACTGGTGTGTACGCACTACCCTCTGTAGCGCCTTATGGTCGAATGCAAAGCAGTTGCCATACCACGCGGTGATGTAACTGGTCAGGATGCGCTCAATGGTGCAGATGTATAACTTTTTGAGGATCTGGGGACCCATGCCAAATCTTTTCTTTCTCCTAAGGGGGAAAGGGTGTTGTTGTGTCCTCTTCATGACTTTCTTGGTGTGTTTGGATCATGATAGTTTTTTGGTGATGTGGACACCAAAGAAGTTGAAACTCACATTGAGGGAGAGGTTGTTGTCCTGGCATCACACTGCCAGGTCTCTAACCTCCTCCCTGTTGGCTGTCTCATCGTTGTTGGTGATCAGGCCTACCGCCGTTGTGTCATCAGCAAACGTAATAATGGTGTTGGAGTCATGCTTGGCCACGCAGTCATTGGTGAACAGGGAGTAGAGGAGTGGACTAAGCATGCACCCCTGAGCGGCCCCCTGTGTTGAGGATCAGCGTGGCAGATGTGTTGTTGTCTACCCTTACCCCCTGGGGCGACCCGTCAGGAGGTCCAGGATTCAGTTGCAGAGGGAGGTGTTTAGTCCCAAGGTCCTTAGCTTAGTGATGAGCTTTGTCGGCACTACGGTGTTGAACGCTGAGCTGTAGTCAATGAACAGCGTTCTCACATAGGTGTTCCTTTTGTCCAAGTGTGAAAGGGCAGTGTGGAGTGGGACTAAGATTGTGTGATCTGTTAGGGCGGTATGCAAATTGGAGTGGGTCTAGGGTTTCCGGGATGATGATGTTGATGTGAGCCATGACCAGCCTTTCAAAGCACTCCATGGCTATCGACGTGAATGTTACTAGGTTGTAGTCATTTAGGCAGGTTACCTTCGTTTTCTTGGGCACAGGGACTATGCCCAACAAAACGCTCTCACGCTCTCTCTCTTGCTGTCTCTCTCTCTCTCTTGCTGTCTCTCTCTCTTGCTGTCTCTCTCTCTTGCTGTCTCTCTCTCTTGCTCTCTCTCTCTTGCTCTCTCTCTCTCTTGCTCTCTCTCCCTCTTGCTCTCTCTCTCTTGCTCTTGCTCTCTCTCTCTCTCTCTCACACACACACACACACACACACACACATGCTGTATATTGCACATAGCATGCTTGTACACTATTTCCACATTCATGCTAAATAAATATATTTTAAATTATAGATGTGCTGCCTGGGCAATCATCCATTATCCTCTGCATTGTCAAGAAATTTGGAGGGAGTATATATCACAGTCAGGAGATCTCTTTATTTTGGCAAAATTGAGACCCGAGTTATGCATGTGTAAATGCAACATAATTCCCTTTTTATTCTCTCTATACGTATTCTGACCTTAATCTTAAGTATGAGAATATGCTATTAACCTGCTATTTTTTTCGAGGTGGAGCTCTAATAAGTTAAGGTGTGGCAGAGGTGTGTCTACAGATCGGCCGTAATCTGTCATTTATTTAGTTCCCTAATAGTTCCACCATGTAACGGCGTTCTTCGTTTGTCGAAAGAGAGTCGGACCGAAATGCAGCGTGTTGGTTACTCATGTTTTTTAATGAAACAAATGACGATACATGAAATAACTTGTAAATACAAAAAACAACAAACGGAACGTAAAAAAACCTATACAGCCTGTCTGGTTGAACACGAACACAGAGACAGGAACAATCACCCACGAAATACACAGTGAAACCCAGGCTACCTAAATACGGTTCCCCATCAGAGACAACAAGAATCACCTGACTCTGATTGAGAACCGCCTCAGGCAGCCAAACCTAAACTAAACACACCCCTAATCAACCACAATCCCAAATGCCTACGAAACCCCAATACGACAACACAATAAACCCATGTCACACCCTGGCCTGAACAAATATATAACGAAAACACAAAATACAATGACCAAGGCGTGACACACCACCTTTACACATGAGGAAACGATGAACAAGGTCTAGAAAAGCTGGAAAGAGCATCTACTTATTTTATTCTGAAATAAATAACACAATTCTCCATGTAATTAAATTTAAATCTTGATAAGATCTATTGATATGATCTCGGTAAATGAGGAATCAATTTGAAGAAGGGGATTGTAAAGAAACATAGCAATTATTTGATATTATTTTTCCATATAGTCCCTGGAGACAAAGGTGAAACCAGCCATATGGAAACAGGCTCTGTTCCCTGATGGCGACAATGTTGCAGTAGAGGGTCAGCATCCTCATGGGGGGCCTCTACATTTTTTTATTTAACCTTTATCTAACGAGGCAAGTCAGTTATGAACAAATTCTTATTTACAATGACGGCCTAGGAACAGTGGGTTAACTGCCTTGTCCAGGGGCAGAACTACAGATTTTTACCTTGACAGGATTTGTTCTAGCAACCTTTCGGTTACTGGCCCAACTCTCTAACCACTAGGTTACCTTCCGTCCCCATGCCCTCGATCTGCTGGACATGGCTTCAATCCCCAGTCCTTCTCTTCACGCCAGCGCGTGGCCTGGTCTGGAGCATGACATGGGGCATGAACTGCATCCTTTTACTAGTGGTCATAGTCCAGGACAAATGCACCTATCTGGCTCGAAGGACCATGAAAAAGAGGGTCACCATGTTGTGGTCTCTGATATAGGTGCCGATTTAGATATATGTGCAACTGTCCCGGCGTCTCCCGTTAACAGGATGGAAATGACCAGTAGAGAACAGGGATAATATTCACACTTTATTTCCACACACACACACACACACACACACACACACACACACACACACACACACACACACACACACACACACACACACACACACACACACACACACACACACACACACACACACACACACACACAGCAAACAAATAGTATAGTAGTGAATAGTATGATAGTAGTGAATAAGGATAGTAATAGTGGTTTTATGTTCAGTGACGCGCTAACACATGGTTGATGAAGGCCAGAGAGAGGGTTAAGGAGAGGTTTTTTTAAACACATTTTCAAAAAAGTGGGTTCTACTTTTGATTGTAATTCCTCCTTGGAACTAACAGATCTGCAAAACAAGTGTAAACTGTAAATACTTAAGCTGCCCCCAAGTATTAAATGATGTGAGAGCACATGTAGAATAACTTTACTGTAGTGCTAATAGAGAGTAGCATGTTAGCACTTTTGAGGGGAGTAACCAAATACAATCATTTTTTACATGAAAGTTTGTTTTTTCATAATATTTTATAAATGAATGATAATCTAAATCCTTCTGAGTAGCTCTATGCTTCAGCTCTAACCACATGCATGCAGTAGTTGCTCAGTAAGGCCACAATCTCCAATCGGCTTTTCCCCAAGCCTCATTCGTCTGTGTTCCTTAGTGCACAGTGTCCTTCTATTTCACTCCTCCCCCTAATTGTCAATCATCCTTATCACTCCTGTGAGCAGCGAGGCGAGCTGCTACTTCTTCCCCTCCTAGTTTCCTGTGTCTCATTATCCCTAACGCATCTTTGCTTTCATTTGGTTAGATGTGAGGAGGTCTGATTTTGTCTCTTGCTCACTATCTATCTATTTCTCTCTTGCTCAATCTTAGTGTGAGCATGTCTGTCTGTGTATTACTGCATGGCTTGATTCAGTCTCGCCTAAATTGTAGTATTTACGTAGTAGCTTTAGGGAAAACTGTGATCAAATAAAGACACAAAATGGTTTGACTGTAATAACCTTTTCCTCTTTTCCGCCTCCTCTTCCTCCTCTACAACAAAGATTTCTTAGTGTCCAACAAGCTTTCTCTGCCCTTAACCTTGTTCTGAACACTTCCAAAACAAAGGTAATATGGTTTGGTAAGAAGAATGCCTCTCTCCCCACCGGTGTAATTACTACCTCTGAGGGTTTAGAGCTTGAGGTAGTCACCTCATAGAAGTACTTGGCAGTATGGCTAAATGGTACACTGTCCTTTTCTCAGCACATAAAAAAGCTGCAGGCAAGGTTAAATCTAGAATAGATTTCCACTATCACCTCAGCTGCCAAACTAAACCTGATTCAGATTACCATTCTACCCATGCTAGATTATAGAGACGTAATTTATATATCGGCAAGTAAGGGTGCTCTTGAGCGACTAGATGTTCTTTACCATTCGGCCATCAGATTTGCCACCAATGCTCCTTATAGGACACATCACTGCACTCTTTATTCCCTCTGTGAACTGGTCATCTCTGTATACCTGTCGCAAGACCCACTGGTTGATGCTTATTTATAAAACCCTCTTAGATCTCACTCCCCCCTATTTGAGATACCTACTGCAGCCCTCATCATCCACAAGCAACACTCATTCAGCCAATCACATTCTGTTAAAGGTCCCCAAAGCACACACATCCCTAGGTCGCTCCTCTTTTCAGTTTGCTGCAGCTTGCGACTGGAGCGAGCTGCAAAAAAACACTCAAACTGGACAGTTTTATCTCCATCTCTTCATTCAAAGACTCAATCATGGACACTCTTACTGACAGTTGTGACTGCTTTGAGTGATGTATTGTTGTCTCTACCTTATTGCCCTTAATGCTGTAGTCTGTGCCCAATAATGTGTGTACCATATTTTGTGCTGCTACCATGTTGTGCTGCTGCCATGTTGTGTTGCTACCATGATGTTGTCATGTTGTGTTGCTACCATTTTATTCCCTGGAGGACGTTTGCCTTTTTTGCAGGAGGCCTTAAGTCTTTTGGTCGGCCTTCATAAAAATGTGTTGACTAGTTAAATAAAGGTCAAATAATAAATAAATAAATACTTCTTCTACGAGCTTACTCCTCCTGGCCGTCCTCCTCCTCCTACTACTACTACTACGACAACTACTTATTTCAGGTTTCTAAATAAGTGAGTGTACAGTACAAGAGCAGTAGTTTGCAAACAAATACACGTTGTAAACGTTGCTATGATGGGTTCGATTGATTTTCCACCAGAGTGTAGCTGTTGTCCTCTCTCATATATTAAAGGTCATGTTGCAAGTAACATTTGTCAATATAAATATAATATATTGTGTATTTTTCCCTGGGCTGCTATGTGTGAAGCATGCGCCCTATGTGTGAAGCATGTACGCTTGAAAGAAACTTAGCCTGTCATTTTGACTGGGATGTTCATGCAGGTGAAGACTCAGGAGCAGACTGGAGACAACATCTGGTGACAACGCCGTAGCAGCCCAAGTAGCTATTACTCCTCGGTCTGAATTCCTAGAAAAAAAACTAAAATTATCTGCTTGTCTCTTGTATACGTGTTCATGATTTTTGTTGGTAAAAGGCATGAACTTGGCATTGCTAGCTGGCTTCTAACTTATTTATCCTACTTTACTAGCACTGGCAAGCTGTATCAGGCAGCATTAATTGTGAGGAAAACACTAATAGCTATATTTACTAAGCTATCAAACTGATTGATAACGTTAATACAAATTCCATAAGCTAGCTAGCTAGATTGAAACTGCTAACGTTAGCTAACTCCCACCATCAGTCCGAGTTCACCACCACTAGCTAAGTGGACTATAGATTTGTTTCTAGAAAATAACAACTATATATTTAATAGCTATTATACTGACTATTGTGAAACTCTTTTTGCCAAACTACTTCGTTCCACTACCAGTTTATTGACGCACTGGTGACTGAAAAAGTTGGCAAGAGAAATGCCCTTCTTGATTTCACTGCAAGTTGGCTGTTGTTTTTGTGTAATTTGGCTGAATAGTCTTGTGCACATTTACATGAGTGTTTCATTAGTTAACTTCATTACTGACTTACTAGGCAAATTCTTTTTGATGTTTTTGGTGTTGTTGCATTTCAGATTAAGAGGGAGTTAGAGCTCTAGAAGCAGCATGCAGATAGACCAGGGCCTGTATTCATAAAAGCATTTCAGAGTAGGAGTTCTGATTTTAGGATCAGTTTTGCCTTTTATATCACAGTGAATGATTACATTGACAAGGGGGAGCTTATCCTAGATCACTATTCCCACTCTGAAGACTCTTTGTGAATATGGGCCTGAGAAGAAAGCTGTTGCCAAATACCTTGCACACCATTCTTTTTCCACAGGACATTAATGGTTCCGGAAGTAAGGGCCTTACTTGAGAGTACAGCAACAGTCTCTATGTCTCGCAGCTATCCTGTCATGTATTGTATGTAACCACTCAAATTCATACAAACTACTATGGACCCAAGCACCGACTTATATTCACTTTGTCCCATTGTTTAATCTTGTCTGGGAAATATGTTTTAGTTGAGACACCTGTGTGATATGCATTAATAAAAATGTATTCACTCTGAGACTTACATTTATTTATTTGAAACATAGATTTTAAGTATTCTATTCAATATGGCACACTCAAATCTCGCAAATATAATGACTATAATTGCTATTTAAGATAAAAAATGACACAATTATTGTTAACATGTATGTTTTCATTTCGATTTTGTCATGCAGAGTTTTCATAGAAATCTGCTCATTTGTGTCTTGTCTCAGCTATAGCCTCGAAATGCAATGGCCAACAATTAATTGTTTAACAATGATCAAAGCTACTTTGTAACTGAATGTACATACAACACCTTTCCTTTGGAGAAGTCTCTTCCATCTGAGTGTTTCTAACCATATACAGTACCAGTCAAAAGTCTGGAAACATCTACTCATTCAAGGGTTTTTCTTTATCTGCACTATTTTCTACAATGTGGAATAATAGTGAAGACATCAAAACTATGAAATAATGCATATGGAATCATGTAGTAACCAAAAAAGTGTTAAACAAATCAAAATATATTTATATTCTTCAAAGTAGCCACCCTTTGCCTTGATGACAGCTTTGCACACTTTTGGCATTCTCTCAACCAGCTTCATGAGGAATGATTGTCTAACAGGCTTGAAGGAGTTCCCACATATGCTGAACACTTGTTGGCTGCTTTTCCTTCACTCTGTGGCCCAACTCATCCCAAACCATCTTAATTGGGTTGAGGTAGTGTGATTACGGAGGCCAGGTCAAGAAAGTCTCTATTTCTCATTGGTGACCTTTAGCAGTGGTTTCTTTGCAGCAATTTTACCATGACGTAACTACCTCATGATGCTGGCTGAGAGAATGCCAAGAGAGAATGCCAAGCGTTCATCAAGGCAAAGGGTGACTACTTTGTATAATCTCAAAAAAAAATATATATACATTTGGATTTGTTTAACACTTTTTTTGCTTACTACATGATTCCATATATGCTAGTTCATAGTTTTGATGACTTCACTATTATTCTACAATGTAGAAAATAGTAAAAATAAAGAACCTTGAATGAGTAGTTGTCCAAACTTTGACTGGTACTGCATGTTGCTGAGCTTTGATATTTGTACAAAAGCTAAACGGATTCAAACACATCGAAAAGGAAAACCTAAAGCATTATGCAACATTTAACACACTACCAAGGATCATATCTATCATGACAGCTTCCGCCAATAATAAATCCTGATAACCTTTGAGAGCTGAGCTGTAATTAAAAAATATTTTATTGTGAGATTATCAAGCTTGTCTCTCCTAAAGCCTAAATGTTCTTGGTTTCACTGAAAAATTAGTTTCTTAAATACCTGTGGCTTTACTGAGTTGGAAATGAAGTCAGTTGGGATTGTGCTGATCCTGATTACAAGATCCTGCCAAAGTTAAATAATTCAATCATACAACTCGTAATGGCTTTTTTAAGCTCTAAAGCAAACAATACCTTATTCTTGATTGGTTTTCATGCAAATGGTAGCTATCAACAGCTTTCAGAAATAGCTATTCTAACATTAATGCAAAACCGGGGTTACTGCTTAAAATGTTCTCCAAACAAGACATCAGCTTAGTATTTGTGTTCCAAATCAGCAAATTAATGAATTGTTCCACAGATTTTTGACCAGCTTTTACAATTTTTAAAGTGCTAATGCTGTCTTTAGACAAGCGAGGAAACAGGACATGGTAAATAATATGTTTTTGTTCTCTAAATAAGCTTGTCAAAATGTAACAAATTAAACTAAAGCCTCATCAAACAGTGTTAATTACTGTCCTCTTCTGAAAATCACAAGATAATTAAGAGCTAAAACATGATGGGAATGCAAAAGATAAATTTAATAAATTTCAACTCTATATCTGACATAGTACGTGTCTTCTTTTTAAGCCCATAACCATGTGTATGAGGTGTACACCTTTGTTTCAAAGTAGACTTGTTTAAGACTACCAAGAAACACTCTGTGGCTCTGATTTAGCCCACTACAGTAAAAGGTTCATGTGGGAGGCAAACCATCTGCCTAGGGAGACTATTTGCTAAAGTTTACTTTAGCCTGGTAGACATACTGTCTTCATCACATATGTGCCTCCAGAACTTTATCCAGATTAGTGATGTGATTATTAGTGATATGTGAAAGGCATGGGGAAGCCCTTAGGCAGTGATTATGGTAAACAGACTAGTGGCCAGAAAGGGAGTATAGGGAAATGTTGTTTTCCTAAGGCCTGTGGTAAATTTCTAGATCGTCCATCGAGTTAGCTCAGACATGGCCTTTGGGTTGTTCCTGTCAATAAATGGAGGGAAAACATGTGTAGTGGGGAACAAGTATAGTGGGGAAACAGATGTATTAACATAGTTCACGTTGCTATGTCTTTACACTAACAGTTGAACTTGTGATAGGCCTGCCAGGACGGTAGGTAGTACTTTGTTTGTGTATGTCTGGTAATACCAATGACGCATCTAATTTTTCAATTGTCAAGTTCTGAGAGAGGCAGATAGCCTGGTGGTTAAGAGCGTTTGGCCAGTAACCGAAAGTTTGCTGGTTTGAAACCTCGAGCTGACTTGGTGAAACATCTGTGGATGTGCCCTTGAACAAAGCACAAAGCACTTAACACTAAGAGCTTCTGTAAGAGCTTCTGATAAATGACTAAAATGTCAATTTCATTTGGCTACAAAGACTTTGAGTAATCAACCAGTGTATCTGATTATTTGGCAACTTTCTCATTAGGTTTGGCAGTATGTTATCCCACTGACGTTCTGAGAATATTGAAGGAACATCAAAACAAGACGTTTGGTTGCAGTATAACTTTATAATAACACATTTTAATATCCATTAAGGAACCTTATGAAATGGTTCCTATTTGGTTCTGATAGGACGTTATCCATGGGACATTTAATGAACACGAGGGGATATTTAATGATGGTCCCAAGGGAACATCTCTGGGGGACTTTTGTGTACTGCCTTGTAAGTTACCAGGACATCACTGAGGACCATGTTAGGATCTTTTTATGATGTTCTCAGAACTATCATTTTACTAATCTTCAGAATGTCATGTGATGGTCCCTTTCTTTGGGGACCTTTGTTTAGTTCCCTGTAAGTTACCAGGATGTCACTGAGGACTATGTCAAGACCTTGTAGGTCATTCTCAGGACCTTCATTACACTAGTCATAAGGACGTCTCATGAAGGTCCCAAGGGAACGTCTCGTTCCCTGTAAGTTACCAGAAAGTCATTGAGGACCATGTTTGGACATTTGTAAGATGTTCTTAAAACATTTGTTTTACCAGTCATCAGGACGTCACCTGCTCCCAGATGTCCCAAACTATTATAAATAAAGTAATGAAATGGTATGGGGGTTTTGTTGAAATTGGTGCACTGTTCAGCTAAAATAGTGTAAACATCTATAAAACCTCTTAGGGATAGGGGGCAGTATTCCGAAGTTTGGATGAGTGAGGTGCCCAAAGTAAACTGCCTGTTACCCAGGCCCAGGACCTAGGGTATGCATATGCATGGTCGCATTGTATAGAAAACATTCTAAAGTTTCTAAAACTTTTAAAATAATGTCTGTGAGTATAACAGAACTGATTTGGCAGGCGAAACCCCGAGGACAAGTCAACCAGGAAAATATTTTTTTGAGGTCATTGGATTTTCCAATGTTTTTCTATGGGGAAGTCGAATTATTAGGACCCAGATTGCGGTTCCTATGGCTCACACTAGATGAACAATTTCTAAAGACTGACAATTTTTTTTTTTAAATGAAGATGTATTCGTTCTAAGTGTCACTCAGGTGGACTCTAGTCTTTTGGTGCGAGTGAATGAGAGCGCGCTCCATGTTGTTTTTCTCCAGTATTGGAAACAGTTTATTTCCATCTTAAATTTGATCAATTATTTACATTTTAGGGTACCTAAGGTTGGATTAGAAACGTGAAATGTTTGGACCAAGTTTACAGGTAATTTATTAGATCCTTTGTAGGCATGTTGGGCTAGTTAGAACCGGTTTATTTCCTAATCAAACGTGCCAAATAAACAGACATTTTTGGGATATAAAGAAGGACTTTATCGATCAAAACGACCATTCATTGTGTAACTGAGACCTTTGGGATTGAAAAAAGATGAAGATCTTCAAAGGTAAGAGATTTATTTTATAGCTATTTCTGACTTTGTGATGCATCTGTTTGGTTGGAAAATGTTTTCCATGCTTTTTTTCCCTCAATGTTTTCATAATCACATGGTATGCTTTCTCCGTAAAGCATTTTTGAAATCTGACAAAGGGGCTGGATTAACAAGAAGGTAATCTTCAAGCCGATGTATAACACTTGTATTTTTTATGAATGCTTATTATGACTATTTCTGTATTTTGAATTTGGCGCTCTGCAATTTCACCGGATGTTGTCGAGGTGGGTCGCTAGCGGAACACCTGCGCCAGAAAGGTTCATCAAAGACATGCTCACTAAAAATTACTGTATACATAAACATACACAATGTAATCATGTATGTCAAAGTTTGTCAAATATATAAGTTGAAAACACTATGTTAAAAGGACTGTGTGTGTGTGTCCTTAACAGAAAGAGCTGTGAATGGATCAGTGGTTTACCAATAAGGGCCTTGATGTGTAATAAAACTTAGGTGAGTGTGCCCTGGGACTGTGAACTAGACAACAACCTCCAGAGGACCATGACAGAATGTTCTAAGGGCGTCCTATAAACGTCCTTCGGAATGTCCCCGGAACAAATCAAAAACATCCAGTGGACCATGACACAAAGTCCCGAGAACGTCCTTAAATCGTCCTTGCGGACATCGCCGGGACATGCCGGGAACTAGACAAAACCTCCAGGGGACCATGACACAACGTTCTGACTACTTTAGGCTACCAAATAAAACATTTTGCAGGTTGGTCACTGTCACATTCTACAAAAGGTCCAGTTGACAATCAGCCACATTGGCATGTTTTTGTTGGAGGAGCAATTGGCTTTGCAAAGCAGTCAAAGTAATTTCTGCCACTCCGTTTTCATCTTGTTGTGTTTTGACTGAGTAATGATATAGCAATAAAAGATGCAAACAGGCAGAAAAAGCAAGGTCCCTTACACCTCTCACACACCCAGTCCAACACACACAAACACATGCTCATGTACACATCCATGCATGCAGACTCACACGCAAGTTTGATGGGAATTAATGAGTGCCCCACTCCAGTTGTTGGGTCTTATCTTGATTACTATAGTGACTGAGAGAGAGGGAGAAAAGGTGCAGGCTGAAGTTACTCTGTCAGCCCATTTGTTTATATAATGTGACTAAAAAGCACAACATGACAGGCTTTTTAGTTCACAGCTCAGTCAGATGCAATTGATTTCATATTCTGGGTCAATTTAAGCATTTTAAATGGAAGCTTATGATACTTATCTGAGCGTGTAATGAATGGTAATGTCCCTTAGATTGGATGGTTCAGTTTCTAATGAACAATGCACACAGTAAAACTTTGTTGTTCTAAAAGTAAACCAGTTGGAGGTAACTGATATGGCTGAGGTCAAATAGAGATTAACAAATCAGATTGTGATGTAGAAACTACTTCTTTACATGTGAATTTTTTTCTTTCATTACAGCAAGATAGGCTACTCCACTGCATTATAATTCTAAATAAAATACATATAGATGTAGACATTGTTTGTGTGATTATCTGATTTATCTGAATTTCAGACACAATCATGTTTGATCAGCATCAGAAATGAATATGGAGCCTTTGTTTTGCATGATGATATGACAAAGACAGAGGTGGATGACTCAACTGTGCTGACACCAATATTTCACCAGCCCCTTTAATGTAGGCTAGGGTCCTTTTCTCTCAAGTAAACTGCCTGTTGCTCAAGCGCTGAAGCCAGGATATGCATATAATTGGTACCATTGGAAAGAAGACACTTTGAAGTTTCTAGAAATGTTAAAATAATGAAGGAGACAATAACACAATAGATATTGTAGGAGAAAATCCAAAGAAAAAGCAACCAGAATATTTTTATTTTGAGAGCCCATGCTCTTACAAAGGAAGAAATAGTGAAATAATTAAATCTAGCTTCCAGTATGCAATTCCTATGGCTTGCACTGGGTGTCAGTAGTCTTTGTTCAAGGTTTCAGGCTTGTTTCTTCCAAAATGAGTAAGAATAATGAGTACAAGAACATCTGCTTGGAAATTTGTGTGTGTGCCTGCCATAAAGACAACGCGCACCTGCTAATATCGCTTTCCTATTGAACGTACTTCTTTCCGTACTAAATATTATAGTTTGATTACATTTGAGGGTATCTGAGGATTAACCAGAAACATATTTTAACTTGTCGTAACAAAGTTTAGGGGTAGATTTTCAGATTCCTATCTTGGCATGTTAAACGACTGGAATACTCACATCGATGGCGCCAACTAAACATACTTTTTGGGATATAAAGACGGATTTTATCTTACAAAACGACACCATTCCTCCATGCAGATCTCCTCTAGAGCAGTGATGTTTTGGGGCTGTTGCTGGGCAACACGGACTTTCAACTCCCTCCAAAGATTTTCTATGGGGTTGAGATCTGGCGACTGGCTAGGCCACTCCAGGACCTTAATGCTGCTTACGAAGACACTCCTTCGTTGCCCGGGAGGTGTGTTTGGGATCATTGTCTTGCTGAAAGAACCAACCACGTTTCATCTTCAATGCCCTTGCTGATGGAAGGAGGGTTTCACTCAAAATCTCACGATGCATGGCCCCATTCATTCTTTCCTTTACACAGATCAGTCGTCCTGGTCCCATTGCAGAAAAACAGCCCCAAATCATGATGTTTCCTTCCCATGCTTCACAGTAGGTATGGTGTTCTTTGGATGCAACTCAGCATTCTTTGTCCTCCAAACACGACGATTTGAGTTTTTACCAAAAAGTTATATTTTGGTTTCATCTGATCATATGACATTCTCCTAATCTTCTTCTGGATCATCCAAATGCTCTATAGCAACTTCAGATGTACCTGGACATGTACTGGCTTAAGCAGGGGCCACGTCTGGCACTACAGAATTTGAGTCCCTGGCGGCGTAGTGTGTTACTGATGGTAGGCTTTGTTACTTTGGTCCCAGCTCTCTGCAGGTCATTCACTAGGACCCCCGTGTGGTTCTGGAATTTTTGCGCACCATTCTTGTGATCATTTTGACCCCACTGGGTGAGATCTTGCGTGGAGCCCCAGATCGAGGGAGATTATCAGTGGTCTTGTATGCCTTCCATTTCGTAATAATTGCTCCCACAGTTGATTTCATCAAACCAAGCTGCTTACATATTGCAGATTCAGTCTTCCCAGCCTGGTGCAGGTCTACAATTTTGTTTCTGATGTCCTTTGACAGCTCTTTGTTCTTGGCCATAGTGGAGTTTGGAGTGTGACTGTTTGAGGTTGTGGATAGGTGTCTTTTATACTGATAACAAGTTCAAACAGGTGCCATTAATACAGGTAACGAGTGGAGGACAGAGGAGCCTCTTGAAGAAGAAGTTACAGGTGTGTGAGAGCCAGAAATCCTGCTTGTTTGTATGTGACCAAATACTTATTTTCTACCATTTGCAAATAAATTCATAAAAAATCCTACAATGTGATTTTCTGGATTTGTTTCTCATTTTGTCTGTCATAGTTGAAGTGTACCTATGATGAAAATTACAGGCCTCTCATCTTTTTAATTGGGAGAACTTGCACAATTGGTGGCTGACGAAATACTTTTTTGCCCTACTGTACATATGAGATGAGTAATGAAGGGTATGTAAACTAAATGGCATAGTTTAAAGTGGCTAGTGATACATGTATTACATAAAGATTCAGTAGATGATATAGAGTACAGTATATACATATACGTATGAGATGAGTAATGTAGGGTATGTAAACATGATATTAAGTGGCATTGTTTAAAGTGGCTAGTGACATTTCTTTACATCAATTTCCATTATTAAAGTGGCTGGAGTTGAGTCAGTATGTTGGCAGCAGCCACTCAATGTTAGTGGTGGCTATTTAACAGTCTGATGGCCTTGAGATAGAAGCTGTTTTTCAGTCTCTCGGTCCCCGCTTTGATGCACCTGTACTGACCTCGCCTTCTGGATGATAGCAGGGTGAACAGGCAGTGGCTCGGGTGGTTGTTGTCCTTGATGATCTCTATGGCCTTCCTGTGACATCGGGTGGTGTAGGTGTCCTGGAGGGCAGGTAGTTTGCCCCCGGTGATGCGTTGTGCAGACCTCACTACCCTCTGGAGAGCCTTACGGTTGTGGGCGTAGCAGTTGCCGTACCAGGCGGTGATACAGCCCGACAGGATGCTCTCGATTGTGCATCTGTAGAAGTTTGAGTGCTTTTGGTGACAAGCCGAATACTTGTATGAATCTAAATGTTTAATATCCATAATTTTTATGATTATCTATTTGAATTGCGCACCCTCCAGCTTCACCAGAAGTTGTCGCGCTAGCGGGATGCCTAGCCTTGGATCAAAACAGCAGAGGACAAAAATGACCCAAACCCACTAACATTATAATGTCAGACTAACAATGAGTGTGGGAGAAAAAAACAACTGAACATCTGAGATCAGAAGGAAATGGTATTGATTAAAAGGTATTGGGTTATTGTTTTTCTGAAGACAGATTTTTCCTGGTTTAAGTTTTAAGTCATAGCTGAAGAAGTTTCCCAAGGGATTTTAAATTCCTGTCTACTTTGTGCAACAAAATATTCCAGAGATTTTTCTCATGTTCATAGACTCCCTGTGGGTGCCTAGTGTGCCTTTATCAAAGTGGCATTCGAAAACAGAAATTGCAATTCACCTCAACCCAAGTCAACTGTATGAGCATGTAATGTTCTGGGACTTTTAAACAATTTAGTTCCAGGATTTCTACACTGCTTAATTATTGTATTGTTGTTGCTTTTGAAACCTCCCCTTTGGAATTCCAAGATTGAAAGTCTTCTGCCTCCTTTAATGAAATGGTCTTTTGCATGATTTTATTAGCTAGCATGCGCTGTCCAATTCCCAGCCTGCTCTGTCACTTGAGAGCGGGGATTCCAAATAAAAAAGGATGATGAATCCCACAAGAGGGAGGCCAATTTCCTAGCCTATCAGACTTTCAGGAGAGGGGTATACAAAGACCCTAAGAGAAAAGGGTGATTGGGGGTCAGATGTGGTTAGATGTGGGGGAACTATAGGCCTAAACTCTATGATCACTTTCCAAATCTGCTGTTTTTAGCAGGTGTCTCACTACAGGGAAATTCCCCTCTTAAATTCTGATTTTGCCTTCTGGAATGCGCAATAACTAAATGTGTTTCTTGGAAGACTTTACAGAAGGGTTTTTGAAAATGATCCAGCCCTTCACCCCTCCCTCTCACATGCTGGCAGTTTAGCACCAATCAAGGTTCTCTACCCTCTACTACCCCCCCCCCACACACACACACACACACACACCACCGAGCGTACAACTCACTTCCCAGCAGCAGGGGGCATGTGAGCTGCTTTGATGGGACCTCATCACACTCTCCCGGTGTCAAATCATTTCCCTGACCTCATTACTCAGTTGCAGTGAGCACATTGAATAGAGGAGTAGGTGGAGGTTGGATTAGAGAGGGGGTGGGATGCCCATACGCTGTCCACTAGCCTCACAAAACTCATTTGAAGGTAACCCAGTACAAGTTTTAAAAATGAATGAAAGTATGGAAAAAAATGGGTAAATATGGGTAAGAAAATGCAGTATATAAATAATTTCCTGAGCTTTTTTATATCTCATAGATTTAGGACACACATTTCAAAACATACTTCCTTTTGATTTATTTTTTGCTGATCTGTTTTGCCATTTTTTTATGGGCTAATAGCAGTAGCAGTCCAAATTTCAATGTTAAATCACATACAGTGCCTTGCGAAAGTATTCGGCCCCCTTGAACTTTGCAAACTTTTGCCACATTTCAGGCTTCAAACACAAAGATATAAAACTGTATTTTTTTGTGAAGAATCAACAACAAGTGGGACAGAATCATGAAGTGGAACGACATTTATTGGATATTTCAAACTTTTTTAACAAATCAAAAACTGATAAATTGGGCGTGCAAAATTATTCAGCCCCTTTACTTTCAGTGCAGCAAACTCTCTCCAGAAGTTCAGTGAGGATCTCTGAATGATCCAATGTTGACCTAAATGACTAATCATGATAAATACAATCCACCTGTGTGTAATCAAGTCTCCGTATAAATGCACCTGCACTGTGATAGTCTCAGAGGTCCGTTAAAAGCGCAGAGAGCATCATGAAGAACAAGGAACACACCAGGCATGTCCGAGATGCTGTTGTGAAGAAGTTTAAAGCCGGATTTGGATACAAAAAGATTTCCCAAGCTTTAAACATCCCAAGGAGCACTGTGCAAGCGATAATATTGAAATGGAAGGAGTATCAGACCCCTGCAAATCTACCAAGACCTGGCCGTCCCTCTAAACTTTCAGCTCATACAAGGAGAAGACTGATCAGAGATGCAGCCAAGAGGCCCATGATCACTCTGGATGAACTGCAGAGATCTACAGCTGAGGTGGGAGACTCTGTCCATAGGACAACAATCAGTCGTATATTGCACAAATCTGGCCTTTATGGAAGAGTGGCAAGAAGAAAGCCATTTCTTAAAGATATCCATAAAAAGTGTTGTTTAAAGTTTGCCACAAGCCACCTGGGAGACACACCAAACATGTAGAAGAAGGTGCTCTGGTCAGATGAAACCAAAATTGAACTTTTTGGCAACAATGCAAAACGTTATGTTTGGCGTAAAAGCAACACTGCTCATCACCCTGACCACACCATCCCCACTGTCAAACATGGTGGTGGCAGCATAATGGTTTGGGACTGCTTTTCTTCAGCAGGGACAGGGAAGATGGTTAAAATTGATGGGAAGATGGATGGAGCCAAATACAGGACCATTCTGGAAGAAAACCTGATGGAGTCTGCAAAAGACTTGAGACTGGGATGGAGATTTGTTTTCCAACAAGACAATGATCCAAAACATAAAGCAAAATCTACAATGGAATGGTTCAAAAATAAACATATCCAGGCGTTAGAATGGTCAAGTCAAAGTCCAGACCTGAATCCAATCGAGAATCTGTGGAAAGAACTGAAAACTGCTGTTCACAAATGCTCTCCATCCAACCTCACTGAGCTCGAGCTGTTTTGCAAGGAGGAATGGGAAAAACTTTCAGTCTCTCGATGTGCAAAACTGATAGAGACGTACCCCAAGCGACTTACAGCTGTAATTGCAGCAAAAGGTGGCGCTACAAAGTATTAACTTAAGGGGGCTGAATAATTTTGCACGCCCAATTTTTCAGTTTTTTGATTTGTTAAAAAAGTTTGAAATATCCAATAAATGTCGTTCCACTTCATGATTGTGTCCCACATGTTGTTGATTCTTCACAAAAAAATACAGTTTTATATCTTTATGTTTGAAGCCTGAAATGTGGCAAAAGGTCGCAAAGTTCAAGGGGGCCGAATACTTTCGCAAGGCACTGTATATTCTTTTCTTATATATTTATATCTGCAAAAGGGTCCTAAAATTCCAAATCAAATATCTAAATGATTCTTGGTATGTCCATCTTAAAACAATTCCATATGTTAGCTTAGTAGAAACCCATCCTCGGGTGCTTGGGCCCTTAGACTCTTCGGTGCTGTGCTTACTAAAACCCAATTGCCGTAGGCTATGCCATGTTCGAGAATGTTATGTATGTCCCTTATTGACTGAGAATAATTAAGCTACAGCAGCCTTAGAGAAAATGACTGGAGTCATTTTTGCTTTTCTACAAATATCATTTTACAGCTTTATTAAAATTGTAGAAATTGTAAAATTGTAAAATTGTAGGTGTACATTTTATACATCTTGAAAATGGATCAACATGGATCACTTGAAATGGATTAGTTTGAATAAATTAGGGCTGATACAAATTAACAATTGAAACAATTATTCAATACAATGAATCAAGGGTTCAAGTACATTTTCAACACTAGGTGATAAAATTTGCTGATTTCCCATGGCCACCAATAACTGGTTCTTCATCCTCCATAGGAAACCCCATAAAAATACTAGAATCACACTGCCATGCAGATGACAAGGGGCCCACAGGAGTGTTGATTAAGTGATTTTGCTGAACAGCAGCAAACAAAACAGCTCAAAAAGAGGAGCCTAGCAGGTGATAGGATTTTGCAGCCATTATAGCCTAAGCACTGGCAAAGAGAATATTATTATAGATTTTTATCTTGAGTTACAGGCTATTGAATGCACCTACTCGTTTTTCTATAGCTAACAACAGGACTGGGAGCTATTGCTCAGGAGTAATGACATAATTTGCAAGGAGCTTCTCTTTTGCATGGGCCATAAATGCCTTATTGGGAGGAGATTATCCATCTAAATGATTTTCTCCAATGAATGCTGTGTATCATGTTTGTGTTTTATGTGGTGTATATTAAACACATATTCCCATCTCTGTCACAATTTAAAAATAGCAACAACAAAAAAATAACAGCGTCATCATGTCTTAAATGTTTGTTGGTGTTGGAGATGTTCTTTTAGATCTGCTTAGGCAAGCCCCACCTGTCCATTCTTTCACCTAGCGGATGCTCCTTTGTTTCCCCTCATTCTCTTCCCTTTCCCAGAGAGATAATCATGTATCATGTACAATTTCTATTTCAGGAAATGCTTTTCTATTTCCAGAATGAACACATTTAGATTCAACATTGGAGGTTGTGTAAACAAAAAAAAAGGATGAAAAAAAAGATTTACGTGAAACCTTCTAGCCCTAATCACCTGTAGTTGTCTTTCCTGATACCTGTACTATTTTATGTGAATCGGAATGCAGCTTAATAATGAATTCCATCCCTTGAAATACATACAATTCCTCAGAATCCACCTACAGTATACTTAGGAACTGTGTGTGTGTGTGTTGTTAAGAGTAGTAAATGAACAGAATTTTGACCAGCTGGGGACATTTTGTTGGTCCCCACAAAGTCAAATGCTACTTCTAGGGGGGGGGATTAGAATCCCGCCAAAGATGGTGCCTCTTCCTGTTCGGGCGGCGCTCGTCGTCACCGGCCTACTAGCTGCCACCGATCCCCTTTTCTGTTTCATTTAGTTGCACATTTTTCGTGCTTAGGTTTTGGTTGTGGGCTATTTAAACCCAGTAGGCCCACTGGCTTTTGTGTGGACTTGTTTTTCTGTTTATGGTGTGTGATTATTTTGAGGTATTCATTTTTCCGATCAGTTTTGTCCTGTTTGTTTGGACTGGGTCTTTACCCACCCTTGTGTGTGTGGCGTAAACGTCTCTGTTTTTTGGGAAAATAAAGATCCAAATCTTTTGAACTACCCTGTTCTCTGCATCTGACTCCTCCACCACTACTTATAGAAGCTGTGACAAAAGCCCGCACCCACTATGGAGTCAGCAGGAGCAGCGACCACCACGTCCTCCATCACACAGCCGTCCTCCATCGGATCAGTTCGGTGGTGGACCTGATGATGGAGAGGATGGAGCGATGGGAGAGAAGTGGTCTCCCGACATCCACCCCAGCTCCCCCACAGACGACGCAACCCATTCCTCCAACGTCATTATCTGGTTCCGGCGCATTGCGTCTCGCCCCCCCCGAGGGAGTACGATGGAGCAGCGGCTGGGTGCCAGGGTTTTTTGCTCCAGCTTGAGCTCTACCTGGCTACCGTTTGTCCGACTCCCTCAGGTGAGGAGAGTGGGAGCCCACTCGTCTCATGTTTGACATGTATAGCCCTGCAATGGGCCAACACTGTCTGGAACGGCCCAGACTCGGCTCGGGACCAGGGCCCCGATGGACCACTACCGATGCAGCCTCCAAGAGGACGTCCGCAGGGAGCAAAACTACGAAATAACAAATATGGAATCATGTAGTAACCAAAAAAAAGTGTTAAACAAATGAAAATATGATTTATATTTGAGATTCTTCAAAGTAACCACCATTTGCCTTGACAGCTTTGCACACTCTTGGCATTCCCTCAACCAGCTTCATGAGGTAGTCAACTGGAATGCATTTCAAATAACAGGTGTGCCTTGGTAAAAGTTATTTTGTGAAATGCTTTCCTTAATGAGTTTGAGCCAATCAGTTGTGTTGTGACAAGGTGGGGGGGGTAAACAGAAGATAGACATATTTGGTAAAAGACCAAGACCATATTACAGTAAGAACAGCTCAGATAAGCAAAGACAAATGACAGAACTTTGATATTTTCTTCAGTGCAGTTAAAAAAAAGATCAAGCACTATGATGAAACTGGCTCTCATGAGGGCCGCCACAGGAATGGAAGATCCAGAGTTACCTCTGCTGCAGAGGATAAGTTCATTATCTCTGTGTGAATCAGGCCTTCATGGTCTAATTCCCGCAAAGAAACCACTTACTAAAGGACATCAATAATAAGAAGAGACTTGCTTGGGCCAAGAAACATGAGCAATGGACATTAGACCGGTGGAAATCCGTCCTTTGGTCTGATGAGTACAAATTTGAGATGAACGGACAATCTCCACATTTTCCACCGTAAAGCATGGAGGAGGAGGTGTTATGGTGTGGGGGTGCTTTGCTGGTGACAATGTCTGTAATTTATTTAGAATTCAAGGCACACTTAACCAACACGGCTACCACAACAACAATTGTGGGATATGTACACACACTCATACACTCAACCCCTTTCCCCCGTAAACAACCATAAAGTTAGATGCTCAACAGTCATTCCATCCCAGAGCTCAACTCAAGAAAGGACTTGATTAATGAATGCTTACAGTTGCAGCTGTATGAGAAAGCATGCAAAATTTAGCAAAAACGGGCAAACATGGGGAGATTTGATTAACCATTGTCAAGTACTAGGTAATGGAGATCAGATACACCCCCTTCCCCTGAAACACCCACACGCTGGTCACATGTTGTGACCATATACCCAAGCATCTATGTGCAGTCAGACCTTTGATGATTTTGTGCCACCAGAGCCACAATGATGTGTACCCTCTCTGAATGTGTGACCCCCTCCCCATGGGATACTGCAGCTAGTGTTGCCAGCACTGCCTGGGTGGGGGCACCCCACTGGAATCCCCACCGGCTGGGTACAAGGTCGTCAAGGTTCACATTCGCAGCTTTGAGAATTTACTTGTATATTATGCTCTCCCCTCAGGGGGCTTTGGTTTTGTAGAACCAACCCTGCCAGGCAGGCTCGGAATCTTGAGGGGGCGTTGCTGCTTTAGTACGTCTCCGACCACATTCATCTTTCTGATTTGGCTGCGTATAGGCTACTTACAGTAAGCCCATAAAACATTTAGGGTATAGGGTCTGGGACCATTCCATCATGATAGGACAGTAAGTAAATAAACTATATCCATAATTTATTTAAAAATGTATAACCCATATCTGCACAAAATTGAAAGCTCTCTCTCACAACCCCTGCTCAGAAACACACATGGACAGCCCCTATCGTTTTTCACTCACTTCAACACTTTTCCATACACAAAAACACACCCGACCTTCCATCACAATACATTCACACATACCCACATATTGTGCCTTCTATGTCCTCTGTGTTTTTTCTATACCATGTTGATTGAGTACTTTTGTGTTCCAGTTCCATATATTTGAAGATGTATTATTTAGCTAATTATCCTTTCCTCTAATGCTGTCTTATCAATTTATGAAATACTAAAAATGGAAAGTCAAAAACAAATGATTTTCCAACATTCCCTATCTAGAATGGTATAGTGTAGTTGTAGTTTATTTCTTTAACAATTGTTGTATTTTATAACCTTTCTCTCTATATTGTTTTATTACAATCCCTATCATGGCTAGTATTGTGTGTTCCATTATTCGACTCCTAATATTTAGAATTACCATGGAGAAGTCTTTGTGTCTTGGAAAATTTGGCTATCACTATACAGTTTATCAACTACGAGAGCTACACGTTTCACGTTTAATCTATTTTCCTTGAAAATTGGATACAACACTTTGTGTCGTTCTGCAATTTCCTTTGGGAACTGATCATTCATGCTTATTTTCATGCCAGCAAGTATTTTACCCAGGCGGCTTTTAAGCATTATTTTATCTTTAAAGAAAGAAAATTTGGCAATGATTGGGCGCTCATATCTCTGTCAAAAACGGTGCAAACGTTAGAGTTGGATTTTTTCGACAGCTTCGCTTGGGATCTGAAGCTCTGTTAGGAGGAACTCTCTAACTACACGCTCATGAAGTTCTCCTTCTTTCTCTTGGATACCAGTAAGTACCAGATTTTCTCTCCATGAATCTAGTCTGTATGTCAAGTAAGGCTTCTCTCAGAAAGATGTTCTCCTTTTCAAGTTCATTAACATCGGTTTCAATCTTATTGACTGTCCCTTTTTAGCTTGTTTGTTTCTTTCTTCAATGTCGCAGCTTTTTCATCACTCATCTTGAGGCTTGCCATCAACTCCTTTATATCCTCACTGACTAATTTGAGTATGCCTAGTTTGTCATTATCAATTTTAACAGATCGGTCTCCACCCTTACCATTCTGGGTGGTGAAAAGCTTAAATCGTCTGTCCGTCGAAGAGTCGTGTTTTCTTTTCGGGATTGGTTCTCCATTATGTTTGGGTGTTGCTTGTTTTCATAATATTTGTTGATACATTTCTCTAGCCTTATGATTTGTTTTGTGTTGTTATCCAGATTTACGGTTATTACCCACCAGTTTGGGAAGTGCTAATATTTAGACTAACTTACTGATATTGAGTATTACATGCTTATCTTGAGGTGCTCCACTGCTCTGTTTAGTCCACTATCTTGCTGACTGGGACTATTGTGACTTCGAAAAACCCATATGGCAGTGCTCTGCGGTTTTGGAAAAGGGAATTGATTGGTCAGGAATAAAAGGTCCTACTCCCAGAGCTGCTCAAATCAAATGTTTTCGTTGCAAATCTCTTTCTACAAATATACAAAACTTTTTACAAGCTTACGAATATCTTGGTAATGTGACAATAGTGACAGATCTCCGAGCATGTGCAGATTTAAAATCTGCAAGTGTATTTTTGATTCACAACAGAATAGTCATACTTGTAAATGTATTTGCAATAATTTTGAAAATAAATTATGCTTGCAAGTCTTATTGAATGGATTCAAATGTAAAGTTACACGTTTGCGGCCGTTGTTAAATCTTTAACACATCATGATACAAGCTTGCAAAATGCAATAACTTATTTCCGAATCGTACTTGCAACCACGAATCTCAATGTGTGACCACGAAATTCAAAATACTAACTTGCGTTGTTCTGTTATCAGTATAATCCCATATAGAAGAGAGTCGTTTCGTCAATCTAGCACATTCTTAGCTGGATTTTAAGCTAACTTTATAAAAGTAATCTAAAATAATTGACAGATTTTTAGATTTTAAACTAAAAACACTTTATCTTTGCCCTGTATGGACAAGGTTAATATAAGCTGAAAGGTGAGTTACTAAAGAGTTCAGGAGCTCTGTTTGACATTCACAGTGGTGGGGGCAGACGTTTTGATCAAGAGAGACCTTTAGAAAATATGCATATTTTCTCTAACATTAAACATACAAATATGTATTTTCAAGTTATAAAGATTTTGAAATCTTATAGTTAGTAATTTTGATTATATAATTTTAGTAAAGCATATAACTAATTTAAGTTCTTATTCATACAGTTTTGCTAAATAGGAAATACTGTACATAAAAAAATATTTCATATGTGTACTGTGTCAGGATTTGGCCAGGGTTGTTCCGGGTTTTGGTCACTAGATGCCCCCATTGTGCTTTTTGACCTTATGTTTTTTCCCTTGTTCCCCATTATTATTTGCACCTGTGCCTCGTTTTTCCCTGATTGTATTTAAACCCTTAGTTTCCCTCAGTTCTGTGCTCTGTGTTTGTATGTTAGCACCCAGCCTTAGTGTTCTGTGTTTTCTTGTCGATTCCGGTGGATGCTCTTGTGGAATTCTGTTTTTGTTTTTGAGTGTCTCTTGAGGCTTTTTTGTGCTATTCCTACCACCTTTTGGATTTGCCATTTTTGTATTTAAGGACTTCTCCTTTTTACTTTATTAAATACACCGTCTTAAGTACTGCTGTGTCTGCCTCATCTTCTGGGTTCTGCTGACTATTCGTGGCTCGGTTGGTTAAGTGACTGTTTCTCACTCCGGAGACCCAGGTTCGTAACCGGGTCCTGACAGAAACCCAGAGCCAAAAATGAACCCAGAGGCAGACAGTTCCCAGGACCTTTTTGCCATGCTGTCCCACCACCAGGAGACTGTCCAACGCCACGAAGCCGCCCTGGTTCAGCAAGAGGCCTTAATGGCTAGACATTCTCATCTTCTGTCGGAGATGCTGACTTCCATTAAGCAAATATCTGATCGTCTTACCCCGGCAACAGTTCCCGTCCCAGTACCTCAGATTCACGTACCCATGGCAGTTAACCCCCTGGCTGAACCTCGTCTTCCACCTCCCCAACGGTTCTCAGGTGATCCAAGTGCTTGTAAAGGGTTTCTCACCCAATGTTCTCTCTCCTTTGAGCTACAACCCTCATCGTTTCCCACCGACCGGTCTAAGATCGCTTATATCATCACCCTGCTGTCGGAAAAAGCCCTGGCCTGGGCTACTGCTGTGTGGGATGCCCATAGTTCCTGCTGTGCCAGCTACTCTGCCTTTGCTGAGGAATTCAAACGAGTGTTTCAAGGCCCAAGCAGTGGTTCTGACTCAGCCAAACAGCTCCTGACTCTCCACCAAGGTTGGCGCAGCGTGACGGACTATGCCATCCAGTTCCGCACGGTGGCAGCAGCAAGTGGCTGGAACAACGAGGCGCTCACGGTGTGCTTTCTGAAAGGCCTTTCCGACACTATCCAAGATGAACTGGCCACTCGGGAACCACCGGACAATCTCGAGTCCCTGATCAAGTTGGCCTCACGCATTGACCAGCGTCTGAGAGAGAGAAACTCAACCGTAGACCTCTAGCCCCTATCAGTCCCAGCTCCGAGTCCCCACCTTTATCCTCGCTGGCTCCATCGGAACCCATGCAGATTGGACGCATCTCCCAGGCTGAGAGAGACCGCCGGATGAGGGAGCGACGCTGTCTATATTGCGGCAAACCGGGCCATTTCCGTTCCACGTGTCCCGGGCTCCAGGGAAACGCTCTGTCCCGTACAGACCGGGGGGAACTGTAACGGGAAACATAACCTCCTCCCATCCGTCCAACTCCCGTCTGCTCATTCCAGTCACCCTCTCCTGGGACAACCACAAGCTTCACCTTCAAGCCTTGGTAGACTCTGGAGCCGCAGGAAACTTCATGGATGGTGTCTGGGCGAAGGAGAATGGCGTTCCCTCTGAACTTCTAAGTGAACCCATGAGGGTCACTACATTGGATGGAAGCCCTTTGGGATCTGGACTTGTCACTCATGTCACTACCTCCTTGCGACTTTCAGTTTCACAACACCAGGAATTGATGAACTTTCATTTGATCTCCTGTTCCGAGTTCCCTCTCGTCCTTGGATACCCCTGGCTTCACAGCCATAACCCTCACATCGACTGGTCTGTGGGCACTATCAAGCAGTGGGGTCCTACGTGCCAAGCTACTTGTATTTTCCAGAATTCCCCGAGTTCTACTCCCGAGTCTTTAGAATCCATCGACCTGACCCGAGTTCCCGAGTGTTACCATGACCTCAAACTGGTGTTTAGCAAACAGAGGGCCACCATGCTACCACCCCATAGACCTTACGATTGCCCCATCGACCTGTTTCCGGGCACTTGCCCCCAGGGGTCGGATCTTTTCCCTATCTCCACCCGAACGAGCTGCTATGGATACCTACATCAAGGACGCTCTGGAAGCAGGCCTCATGCGTCCATCCACCTCCCGGCGGGAGCAGGGTTTTTCTTTGTGGCCAAGAAAGACGGTGGATTACGTCCTTGCATCGACTACCGGGGACTCGATGCCATAACCGTCCGTAACCGTTACCCGCTACCCCTTATGGCCACAGCCTTCGAGCTGCTCCAGGAAGCAGTTGTTTTCACTAAGCTTGACCTGCGGAACGCATACCATCTTGTGCGGATCAGACCTGGTGACGAGTGGAAGACCGCTTTCAACACGCCTACTGGTCACTACGAATACTTGGTGATGCCCTTCGGCCTGACCAACGCCCCAGCGGTGTTCCAAGCGCTCATAAACGATGTGCTTAGGGATATGCTTAACATATTTGTGTTCGTTTACTTGGATGACATCCTCATCTTTTCGAGCTCCCTTCAAGAACACACTAAGCATGTCAGACAAGTACTCAAACGCCTCCTGGACAGCCATCTGTACGTTAAGCCGGAAAAATGTGAATTCCATTCATCCCGAGTACAATTCCTGGGATTTGTAGTGGAACCCGGTCGAGTCCAAATGGACCCCAGGAAGGTAGGGGCGGTAGCGGATTGGCCCACCCCCAAATCCGTTAAGGAAGTTCAGCGTTTCCTGGGCTTCACAAACTTTTACCGCAAGTTCATCAAGAACTTCAGCTTGGTGGCAGCCCCTCTCTCAGCTTTAACCAAGGGTGGCAATGCAAGGTTTGTGGGGAAGAGAAGCTGAGACGGCCTTCCAAGGACTCAAGCAGCGCGTTCTCTCTGCTCCCATCCTGATACTACCGACTACGGATGAACCATTTGTGGTGGAGGTAGACGCATCAGAGGTTGGTGTTGGAGCTGTCCTGTCTCAGAGGGGTGAAGACAAGAAGCTTCATCCGTGCGCTTTCTTCTCACACCGGCTTACCCCGACTGAGAGGAACTACGATGTGGGGGATCGTGAACTCCTAGCGGTTAAGATGGCATTGAAGGAATGGAGACACTGGCTCGAGGGGGCTTCTCACCCGTTTCAAGTGCTTACGGACCACAAAAATCTGGAGTATATCCAGCAGGCGAAGCGGTTGAACTCTAGACAAGCTAGATGGTCTCTTTTCTTCAATCGATTCCAGTTTATCCTCACCTATCGGCCCGGGTCGAAGAATCTCAAACCGGATGCCCTGTCCCGAGTCTACGCCCCTGCCATTCGAGATGACACGGACATGCCTGTCCTTCCTGCTGCTAAGATTGTGGCTCCGATTTTGTGGCAAGTTGAGGATACCGTGAGACGTGCTCAAGCTAGCGAACCGGACCCGAAAGGAGGTCCTGCCAATCGGTTGTTTGTCCCCAAGGCAGTGAGGACTCAGGTCCTTCTGTGGGGGCACTCCTCTCGCCTCACCTGTCATCCGGGCGTAGGTCGCACCTTGGAGTTCATCCAGCGTAAGTTCTGGTGGCCTACCATAAGAGAAGACGTTGCCACTTTCGTCAATGCCTGTCCCGTGTGCTGCCAGGGCAAATCTTCTCACCTCCGCCCTCAAGGACTCCTTCACCCTTTACCTGTTCCCCACAGACCCTGGTCCCATATCTCATTGGACTTTATTACTGGACTTCCTCCATCCCATGGCAATACTACTATCCTAGTCATAATCGACAGGTTTTCAAAGGCGACCAGGTTCGTCCCTCTGACTAAGTTACCTTCTGCCAAGGAAACGGCTGAGTTGGTAATTAATCATGTGTTCCGAGTCTTCGGCATTCCTCAAGATATGGTTTCTGACAGAGGTCCCCAGTTCGCCTCAAGGTTTTGGAAGGCCTTCTGCCAACTCATGGGGGCTTCTGCCAGTCTATCTTCAGGGTACCATCCGGAGTCCAACGGCCAAACAGAGAGGATGAATCAAGAGCTGGAAACCACCCTCCGATGTATGACTCGTGACAACCCGTCCACATGCTCATCCTTTATTGTTTGGGCCGAATACGCGCACAACACCTTGCGCTCCTCCTCCACTGGTATGTCCCCGCACGAGTGTCAGTTTGGCTATGCTCCTCCATTGTTCCCGGACCAGGAGGCAGAAGTCAGAGTGCCTTCAGCCTTGAAGTTCGTCAGACGCTGTCGGCTGATGTGGAGGAAGACCCGTCTTAATCTTATGCGTTCCTCACAGAGGTACCAACAACAAGCCAACAGACGTCGCCGTCCCGGGCCTACCCTGCGCCCGGCCAGAGAGTCTGGCTCTCCACAAGAAACTTACCTCTACGGGTGGAGTCTCGCAAGCTGTCCCAAAAATACATCGGTCCCTTCAAGGTTGCCAGGAGAGTTAACCCAGTTTCTTATCGCCTACACTTACCCAGATCCCTTAAGATTAATCCCACATTTCACATTTCATTGTTAAAACCTGTTGTTTTTTTCTCCCCTTGTCCCGGCAGACAGACCTCCCCCTCCACCTCGTGTCATTGGAGGCCAGCCGGCTTATACCGTCCATCGGATACTGGATTCCCGCCGGGTGCAGCGGTCCTGGCAGTATCTGGTGGACTGGGAAGGCTACGGTCCCGAGGAGCGCTCCTGGGTTCCTGCCAAAGACATCCTGGATCCTGACCTCATTCGTCAGTTCAGGGCCCTCCACCCTGAGAGAGCTGGTAGGAACGTCAGGAGCCGTTCCTAGGGGGATTCTGTCAGGATTTGGCCAGGGTTGTTCCGGGTTTTGGTCACTAGATGCCCCCATTGTGCTTTTTGACCTTATGTTTTTTCCCTTGTTCCCCATTATTATTTGCACCTGTGCCTCGTTTCCCCTGATTGTATTTAAACCCTTAGTTTCCCTCAGTTCTGTGCTCTGTGTTTGTATGTTAGCACCCAGCCCTAGTGTTCTGTGTTTTCTTGTCGATTCCGGTGGATGCTCTTGTGGAATTCTGTTTTTGTTTTTGAGTGTCTCTTGAGGCTTTTTTGTGCTATTCCTACCACCTTTTGGAGTTGCCTTTTTTGTATTTAAGGACTTCTCCTTTTTACTTTATTAAATACACCGTCTTAAGTACTGCTGTGTCTGCCTCATCTTCTGGGTTCTGCTGACTATTCGTGGCTCAGTTGGTTAAGTGACTGTTTCTCACTCCGGAGACCCAGGTTCGTAACCGGGTCCTGACATACTGTGTACTTGAAGCTTGACTACACCTCAGATATGTGTAACTATTTTTTACCAGAAAGGTGAGATTTTAACCTTTCTTGGAGTACCCATCATTCTTTTTCAAAATATTTTAATCTCACTTTCCACCAATGATCTAAATATACTTTTCTGCAACCTGCGTCACCCAATGTGGTACTGATCTGCTTCTTTTATACCTTATAACTGGAACCTCCATCAGAAGCTAACCAGCTAACTAGTCTCTAGCTAGTAGTCACTGTTAGCCACGGCTAGCTATCTTAACCTTAAGCTTGGACACCAGCCAGCTTTAGCTCGGCTAATACCTGCCAGTCTGCACAGCGCAATATCAAGCCAGAGCATACCGGACTGCTTTTCTCCACCACATCACCGGATTCCTGTCGCAAGCTCTGGGCCATTACACCGGCTCATTACAGCCAGCTAGCTACATCCGAGTGGCTACTGTTGGCTAATGCCTCTGTCCCGAAGCAAGCACTAGTTAGCCTTGAGCTAGCCTCCAGCTAGGCCCATCTCCCTAAAAAGGTATACCCGCTAATTCGTGGGCTACAATACCTCTTTTGCCAATTGGCCTGGACCCTTTATTGCCGACACGGAGCCAATCCATTATGACTGGTCTGCCGACGTAATCATCCGATGTGGTTTCAACAGGCTTTTCCATTGCGATGTAGCCGGTGACCCATCTGCTAGCCCCGGCCAGCTAGCTTTCTGAACGTTGTGCCTCCCGCTCGCCTAGCATAGTAGTGACTACCGAATGGCTCCCTGACTCACCTGTTGCTGCTCATTAGACCCTATGATAACTCGGCTACACATGCCTCTCTCTAATGTCAATATGCCTTGTCTTCTGCTGTTTTATTTCAATGTAGAGCCCCTAGTCCAGCTAAGCATGCCTTACATAGCTCTTTGCCACACACCCACACATGGGGAGACCTCACCTGGCTTAGCTGGTGTCTCCAGAGATGCAAGGTCTCTCATCACTCAATGCCTAGGTTTACCCCCACTGTAATCACATCCTACCATACCCTTGTCTGTACATTATGACCTGAATCTATTCTACCACGCCCAGAAATCTGCCCCTTTTATTCTCTGTTCCCAACGGATAAGATGACCAGTTCTTATAGCCTTTAGCCGTACCCTTATCCTTCTCATCCTCTGTTCCTCTGGTGATGTAGAGGTTAACCCAGGCCCTGTAGCCCCCAGCATCACACCTATTCCCAAGGCGCTCTCATTTGTTTACTGTAACCGTAAAAGCCTTGGTTTCATGCATGTTAACATCAGAAGCCTCCTCCCTAAATGTGTTTTATTCACTGCTTTCGCACACTCCACCAACCCTGATGTCCTAGCTGTGTCTGAATCCTGGCATAGGAAGGCCAACAAAAATTCTGAAATTTCCATCCCCAGCTACAACATCTTCGGTCAAGATAGAACTACCAAAGGGGGAGGACTTGCAAACTACTGCAGAGTTCTGTCATACTATCCAGGTCTGTGTCCAGTTCGAGCTTCTACTTTTAAGAATCCACCTTTCCAGAAATAAGTCTCTCACTGTTGCCTCTTGTTATAGACCCCCCTCAGCCCCCAGCTGTGCCCTGGACACCATATGTGAATTGATTGCCCCCCATCTATCTTCAGAGTTCGTACTGTTAGGTGACCTAAAGTGGGATATGTTTAGCAACCCGGCAGTCCTACAATCTAAGCTAGATGCCCTCAATCTCACACAAATTATCAAGGAACCTATCAGGTATAACCCTAAATCCGTAAACATGGGCACCCTTATAGATATCATCCTGACCAACTTGCCCTCTAAATACTCCTTTTCTGCCTTCAACCAGGATATCAGTGATCACTGCCTCAATGCATGCGTCCGTAATGGTCCCGCGGTCAAACGACCACCCCCATCACTGTCAAACGCTCCCTAAAACACTTCAGCGAGCAGGCCTTTCTAATCGACCTGGCCCGGGTATCCTGGAAGGATATTGACCTCATCCCGTCAGTAGAGGATGCCTTTATTGATGCCTTGTTCTTTAAAAGTGCTTTCCTCACAATCTTAAATAAGCATGTCCCATTCAAAAAATGTAGAACTAAGAACAGATATAGCCTTTGGTTCACTCCAGACTTGACTGCCCCTGACCAGCACAAAAACATCATGCATTTGCATCGAATAGCCCCGCGATATGCAACTTTTCAGGGAAGTCAGGAACCAATATACACAGTCAGTTGGGAAATCAAATCAAATCAACTGTATTTTATATAGCCCTTTGTACATCAGCTGATATCTCAAAGTGCGGTAGAGAAACCCAGTCTAAAACCCCAAACAGCAAGCAATGCAGGTGTAGAAGCACAGTGGCTAGGAAAAACTCCCTAGAAAGGACAAAACCTAGGAAGAAACCTAGAGAGGAACCAGGCTATGTGGGGTGGCCAGTCCTCTTCTGGCTGTGCCGGGTGGAGATTATAACAGAACATGGCCAAGATGTTCAAATGTTCATAAATGACCAGCATGGTCGAATAATAATAAGGCAGAACAGTTGAAACTGGAGCAGCAGCACGGCCAGGTGGACTGGGGACAGCAAGGAGTCATCATGTCAGGTAGTCCTGGGGCATGGTCCTCGGGCTCAGGTCCTCTGAGAGAGAGAGAGAATTAGAGAAAGCACACTTAAATTCACACAGGACACCGAATAGGACAGGAGAAGTACTCCAGATATAACAAACTGACCCTAGCCCCCCGACACATAAACTACTGCAGCATAACTACTGGAGGCTGAGATAGGAGGGGTCAGGAGACACTGTGGCCCCATCCGAGGACACTCCCGGACAGGGCCAAACAGGAAGGATATAACCCCACCCACTTTGCCAAGGCACAGCCCCCACACCACTAGAGGAATATCTTCAACCACCAACCTACCATCCTGAGACAAGGCCGAGTGTAGCCCACAAAGATCTCCGCCATGGCACAACCCAAGGGGGGGCGCCAACCCAGACAGGATGACCATCAGTGAATCAACCCACTCAGGTGATGCACCCCTTCCAGGGACGGCATGAGAGAGCCCCAGTAAGCCAGTGACTCAGCCCCTGTAATAGGGTTAGAGGCAGAGAATCCCAGTGGAAAGAGGGGAACAGGCCAGGCAGAGACAGCAAGGGCCGTTCGTTGCTCCAGAGCCTTTCCGTTCACCTTCCCACTCCTGGGCCAGACTACACTCAATCATATGACCCACTGAAGAGATGAGTCTTCAGTAAGGACTTAAAGGTTGAGACCGAGTTTGCGTCTCTGACATGGGTAGGCAGACCGTTCCATAAAAATGGAGCTCTATAGGAGAAAGCCCTGCCTCCAGCTGTTTGCTTAGAAATTCTAGGGACAATTCGGAGGCTTGCGTCTTGTGACCGTAGCGTACGTGTAGGTATGTACGGCAGGACCAAATCAAAGAGATAGGTAGGAGCAAGCCCATGTAATGCTTTGTAGGTTAGCAGTAAAACCTTGAAATCAGCCCTTGCTTTGACAGGAAGCCAGTGTAGGGAGGCTAGCACTGGAGTAATATGATCAAATTTTGGGGTTCTAGTCAGGATTCTAGCAGCCATATTTAGCACTAACTGAAGTTTATTTAGTGCTTTATCCGGGTAGCCGGAAAGTAGAGCATTGCAGTAGTCTAACCTTGAAGTGACAAAAGCATGGATACATTTGTCTGCATCATTTTTGGACAGAAAGTTTCTGATTTTTGCAATGTTTCGTAGATGGAAAAAAGCTGTCCTTGAAATGGTCTTGATATGTTCTTCAAAAGAGAGATCAGGGTCCAGAGTAACGTCGAGGTCCTTTATTTGAGACAACTGTACAACCATTAAGATTAATTGTCAGATTCAACAGAAGATCTCTTTGTTTCTTGGGACCTAGAACAAGCATCTCTGTTTTGTCCGAATTTAAAAGTAGAAAGTTTGCAGCCATCCCCTTCCTTATGTCGGAAACACATGCTTCTAGCAAGGGCAATTTTGGGGCTTCACCATGTTTCATTGAAATGTACAGCTGTGTGTCATCCGCATAGCAGTGAAAGTTAACATTATGTTTTCGAATGACATCCCCAAGAGGTAAAATATATAGTGAAAACAATAGTGGTCCGATAACGGAACCTTGAGGAACACCGAAATCTACAGTTGATGTGTCAGAGGACAAACCATTCACAGAGACAAACTGATATTTTTCCGACAGATAAGATCTAAACCAGGCCAGAACTTGTCCGTTTAGACCAATTTGGGTTTCTAATCTCTCCAAAAGAATGTGGTGATCGATGGTATCAAAAGCAGCACTAAGGTCTAGGAGCACGAGAACAGATGCAGAGCCTCGGTCTGATGCCATTAAAATGTAATTTACCACCTTCACGCAAGTGCAGTCTCAGTGCTATGATGGGGTCTAAAACCAGCCTGAAGCATTTTGTATACATTGTTTGTCTTCAGGAAGGCAGTGAGTTGCTGCGCAACAGCCTTTTCTAAAATTTTTGAGAGGAATGGAAGATTCGATATAGGCAGATAGTTTTTTATATTTTCTGGGTCAAGGTTTGGCTTTTTCAAGAGGCTTTATTACTGCCACCTTTAGTGAGTTTGGTACACATCCGGTGGATAGAGAGCCGTTTATTATGTTCAACATAGGAGGGCCAAGCACAGGAAGCAGCTCTTTCAGTAGTTTAGTTGGAATAGGGTCCAGTATCCAGCTTGATGTTTTAGAGGTCATGATTATTTTCATCATTGTGTCAAGAGATATAGTACTAAAACACTTGAGCGTCTCTTTTGATCCTAGGTCCTGGCAGAGTTGTGCAGACTCAGGATAACTGAGCTTTGAAGGAATACGCAGATTTAAAGAGGAGTCCATAATTTGCTTTCTAATAATCATAATCTTTTCCTCAAAGAAGTTCATGAATTTATCACTGCTAAAGTGAAAGCCATCATCTCTTGGGGAATGCTGCTTTTTAGTTAGCTTTGCGACAGTATCAAAAATGAATTTTGGATTGTTCTTATTTTCCTCAATTAAGTTAGAAAAAATAGGATGATCGAGCAGCAGTAAGGGCTCTTCGGTACTGCACGGTACTGTCTTTCCAAGCTAGTCGGAACACTTCCAGTTTGGTGTGGCGCCATTTCCGTTCCAAAAAGCTAAGGCTAGCTTTTTCAAACAGAAATTTGCATCCTGTAGCAGTAATTCCATGCGGTTTTGGGACACTGTAAAGTCCATGGAGAATAAGAGCACCTCCTCCCAGCTGCCCACTGCACGGAGGCTAGGAAACTCTGTCACCACCAATAAATCCATGATAATCGAGAATTTCAAAAAACATTTTTCTACGGCTGGCAATGCTTTCCACCTGGCTACCCCTACCCCGGCCAACAGCTCTGCACCCCCCACAGCAACTTACCACGCAGTTGTAAATGAGAACTTGTTCTCAACTGGCCTACCTGCTTAAATAAAGGTGAAATAAAATGAAACTATACTGAACAAAAACATAAACACAACATGTAAATTGTTGGTTCCATGTTTCATGACCTGAAATAAAAGATCCCAGATTCCATTTGCACAAAACTATTATTTGAATACATCACTGTTCGTTAGCATTTCTCCTTTGTCCAAATAATCCAGCCACCTGACTGGTGTGGCATATCAAAAAGCTGATTAAACATTATGATTATTACACAGGTGCATCTTGTGCTGGGGAAAATTAAAGGACACTCTAAAATGTACATTTTTATCACACAACACAATGGCACATATTTCTCAAGTTTTTAGGGAGCGTGCAATTGATATGCTGACTGCAGGAATGTCCACCAGAGCTGTTGCCAGAGAATTTTATGTTAATTTCTCTACCAAAACTGCCTCCAACTTAATTTTAGAGAATTTGGCAGTATCCAAATGACCTCACAACCACAGACCACGTGTAACCACGCCAGGCCAGGACCTCCACTTCCGGCTTATTCACCTGCGGGATCATCTGAGACCAGCCATCCGGTCAGCTGATGAGACTGTGGGATTGCAGATTTTCAACACAAACTGTCAGAGACCGTCTACGGGAAGCAAGCTCATCTGCGTGCTTGTCGTCCTCACCAGGGTCTTGACCTAACTGCAGTTTGGCATTGTAGCTGACTTCAGTGGGCAACTTCTCACCTTCGATGGCCACTGGCACGCTGGAGATATTTGAACTGTAACTCAGTAAAATATTTGAAATTGTTGCATGTTGTGTTTCTATTTTTTTCAGTGTCGTTTTTGTTTATGGCACTTTCATGATAATTACCTTTGGACATTACGTGAATTACATTTTAGATTACATTTAGTTACATTTAACTGGTTTTAAACCTTGTGTGTTCCTATTGTACTTAGATTGGGATCAACCGTGTATCAGTGATCCACAAACAGAAAATAAAATGATCACATAATCCAGTGATGATTTATCCATGAGGCACGCATGCACACACATATAATGGCCATGTGTTTGGTTGTTTTCTTATCCTATTCAATCATGACCACTAAATAGATTTGCTTTCATTTAACAGAAAATAGCATAGTATGAGTATGTTATTAACTTTTGTAAGCAGACTATAGGTAAGCCTAGGTTTGGTTAGCCTGTAATGTACCTCTATGTCTGAGTAAATCCTTTTGCATCTCTCCCCGTATCTCTCTCTCTATCTCTCTCATAGCCATTAACTAGTCTCCTGTGAGTTCCTGCATCCACCCATGTCTTCCCCCACACTCTCCCAACTCCAGATTGACCTCACCAGGAATCTTCAGATATTATGACGATTTTTTATTATCTATAGATCCCTGAGTTGTGCTTTATTTAACTTTATTAGATTTCATGAATTCTCAAGCACATGCATGAAAATGGTGATGAATGATGAGCTGTAAGACTTTCTGTAGCTGATCGTTATTTTGGATCGAGCACAAAGCATGGCAGGTCATTCTATAATTTGCTGAATTTTCCATACTCTCCAAAAGATACACATTATTTTCATTTTCTTTGGATGCACTGAAATAAATAAGGCGTGCAACACTGAAGACTCAATTTTATTGAAAAAAAATTAATAAAAAGATAAACAAAAAATCCATTATATCATTTTTTTAGGGGTATCATTGAAATAAGGTTTTTCACTACCATGAACAAAAATGACTTGTTTTTCATATCACAACTGGAATATGTTTTAAATTAGCCAGGATCATTTAGGAAAACTCTATAAGTTAACACACACAAGCGTATGGAACATCTCTCGAGTTAAAAACGTGGATTTCAAGACCCATTTTAGACCCATTCTTATTTCAAACATGACCATTTGCAGTGACATGATATGAAGCTAAAGGATAATGTAAATATAGCCTAATCCATATAGTTGTCTGACCAGCCTGTCATAGAATGACATTGAGGCAACAGTGGGTCAAAACAACCTTAGTTCACACTTTCTGTCCAGATGCTAAATCATCATGTAACTGCATGTCAATTGTATGTAATCATTGCATAACAACTATGTAACAACCACTTGTCACATACTTAGAACAATGAAAAGGCTGTCGGTTGAATTACTATAATATTATTTTAGGGACACTTGGCTGAAACCAAGGTTATCAAACCTGGTCGGACATTTTACATTAGAAATCGATCTAGCTATAATCCCATGCTTATCTCAAATCTAGCTCTGCCCTGATTATTTTCATTAGAATGTATGTAATAGTTTTGTTGATTGGTTATTGTATCACTTTTACCATTTGATCATCTCTAAACCTTAATATTTGAGTGCAACAGTCAATTCAATATGTGACCTAGATATTTCTGAATGAATACTTAGGTAATCAAAACATCCTGTGACTGAAGATGAGTTCCAGCACCAGTAATGCATACATTGAGCCTGACGAACATTACTAATGCATTTCACACTCACTCACACATTCACGCACACACATTCACGCACACACACACACTCACACACACATACAGTACACAGACTCATGCACACATGCTTTATCAAATGAGATGCAAACACACACTCAATAGGTAAAAGTACAGCCATAGTGGATTGTTTCTTTCTTTTCTCCGTCAGTCTTTTTTTGAAGGCAGATCAGCTTTACACAAAGGTTTACCCATCCACTGGCTCAGAATCTTCACAAAGGATTCATTTTTCTATATGCCTCACTGCACAGCACTGAACAAACTTTAGAGTATGAAACGCAGGCCTTTTGAAATGGAAATGAGCAATGATCAATAATTTTCCTGCTGTGAGATTGCACCTTGGACCTCCCCCCAACCTGGATTTGTCTCAGAAGAACAAACCTGATAAGGTATATTTTCACAGAAAACTCTCACAAAAACTCAGATTACATCCCCACATTTATCAGGGTATGGGATAAAAGGCTCTGCAGCACTGGCATTGGCTGTAAACTGCTCTAGCGATTTGTGGGGATAGTAGACAGTGTACTTGGCCTCCCAGTCTCTGGTAGGCATGCAGTTCACACAGCCACGCTCTGATGGGGTTGCTTTCCCTGGCAGTCAGAGGTCTTTGTGGATAGAGCTAGACTCTTATCTGTCTGGCCTGTATGGTCTAACCCTGCCATCAACACCTAATCTCTCTACTGCTGTCTGTCCACTGTCCACTACTTTAACATACACTATGAGCCCACGTATACACTGTATTAACTCATATAACCAAATGCAAGCAAGGAGTCATGCAGACACAAACCCATGCACGCACACACACACACACACAGACACACACACACACAGACTTACACACACATACCAATAAGCACTCTGATTTGTAGAAGAAAAAAACACACACACCCAGAAATGCATAAGCATACACATAGATTGACCGACATACAAATGTCTAGAGAAACTTCAAAAGTGAGGAACTCTAATATAGAAAGCCTGATGTGTTCACCCTAGTCTTGAATAATTTGCAGAAAAGGGCCATGAGTTTTTTTTTATAATTTCAAGACAGGGCGGTCATATGGCTGACCCTTTTTATTTAAAGTTAACGGAAATAAGTGGAGTGTAGCAGACAAGTGTTCAATTATTGGCACATGTAATGTAGTGTTCAGATGTTCCGAGTGGAAACGAGAGATGCCAGACTTAAAATTAGTTTTCATGATTTCATGAAAGCAGGGTGGATGCACAATAGAGCATGCATGATTTCAATACCCACCACTGCAAATGGTTGCAGGTAAAGTAATAAGCTTTAGAGGTTTACAGATAATGGCACATTTCCACTTCATGTCTGATGACCAAAATGGGACTGTTGGTCGCCAATGCTTGAAGTACATCATGCAGCATGATTTACGTTCAGTTTGTTAAACATCAATTGGATATGCCCTACACATAAATCACTCACTTTTATCTGTAAACCTCCAATGGTTATTATTACTGCTATGTCTCGCTTGACCTCATTTCGGGAGATCACTAGCAATAATATAACTTTAAAATAACATTTAAAAAACTTCTGTAAGGGTTGTTGGCTGTATGAAACCCTACCCTGCATCTACCAAAGCCCTGGACAATTATGGCCTGCTTAAAAACCTCTCTGATAAGGGCATATTTGATTTGAATGTGAAATTCCAAGAATCGTGAGCTAGATCAGCAACTCCCTACAAAATATTGGTGTTAATCTGAAAACAAATAGTATCTGCATGCACAATTTCATGGGTTGGGGAGGGTGGGGGGGGGGTAGAACCATTGAAAACAATCAAACAATCAACAGCTACAGAATCTCCATCATTATTATTTTTTTAACATTTGATTGTAAATGAAAAAATTGAATTGATGTCCGCAATCCATAGGTAGCACAGAAACATTTTTCATTAACACCCCTCTCCAGTCTTCCCTTACCCCCAGAAAGCAGCTGATTGTTCATCACGAACAATATGAAAAGAAAACACAGAAACTCCTCCACTTCCTCTGGCGTGTTGTCCTTGGTCCGTCCCTCCATCGCTGTGTACCCCCAACACAATAGTGCATGTTGTTGTGTGGTGAGGGAATGTGTTTGTGTGTGTACTCAGGGTTGTGTGGGGTTAAACAGAGGAAATAACACCCATGCTAAACATATGACGTGGTCAGCAGAGACGGAAATCCACTCACATACAAAAAAGGAATAAGACACCAAACTATCCAACCGTGTTACTATCAGGTTTGTCTTATTAACACTGGGTACACCTGGAGTAGGTTATCTGCAAAAGTCTCTTTATATCAGTCTGCAATGGTTCCTCATCGTACTGTTGTGGTATATCCAAGGCAGAGGAGGACTGTTATAATCCTTAGCTGGGTAGACTCACAATGGTAGTTGAGAGTTTGTTTTAGAGTAGACACTGTTGCTCTGGCAGCCATGTTTATCAGCACCTTCGGTTCACAACAGGTAGCAAAATGGAGGGGTAAGGCTGCATGGGGTACATACAACCTTGCTCAAAGCCTGTAAAATGTGGAGGAATTCTTACAAAAAAAGGAAAAAGGTACATCATTCCTGTATTCCTCAACTGAACTTGGTCACCTTTTAAATTCCATATATTTGCAACCACATATATAAATATATATATACACTACCAGTCAGATGTCTTAGAGCACCTACTCATTCAAGTGTTTTTCTTTATTTTGACTATTTTCTACATTGTGGAATAATAGTGAAGACATCAACACTATGAAATAACACATATGGAATCATGTAGTAACAAAACAAGTGTTAAACAATATATTTTATACTTGAGATTCTTCAAAGTAGCCACCGTTTGCCTCCATGACAGCTTTGTACACTCTTGGCATTCCCTCAACCAGCTTCATGAGGTAGTCACCTGGAATGCATTTCAATTAACTGGTGTGCCTTGTTAAAAGTTCATTTGTGGAATTTCTGTCCTTCTTAATAAACTCTGGGGGCACTATTTCATTTTTGGATAAAAAGACGTGCCTGTTTTAAGCGCAATATTTTGTCACAAAAAGATGCTCGACTATGCATATAATTGATAGCTTTGGAAAGAAAACACTCTGACGTTTCCAGAACTGCAAAGATATTCTCTGTGCGTGCCCTAGAACGGGAGCTACAGGCAAAACCAAGATGAAACGGCATCCAGGAAACCAGCAGGATTTTTTAGGCTCCGTTTTCCATTGTCTCCTTATATGGCTGTGAATGCGAGAGGAATGAGCTTGCCCTTTCTGTCGTTTCCCCAAGGTGTCTGCAGCATTGTGACGTATTTGTAGGCATATCATTGGAAGATTGACCATAAGAGACTACATTTTCCAGGTGTCCGCCCGGTGTCCTCCGTCGAAATTGGTGCGTCTTTTTCAGCTGCTGGTATTTTTCCATGCGATTCTGAGGGGGAAGCAGGCTTCCACAAACTGCATATCAATGAAGAGATATGTGAAAAAACACCTTGAGGATTGATTCCAAACAACGTTTGCCATGTTTCGGTCGATATTATGGAGTTAATTCGGAAAAAGTTTGACGTTGTTGGTGACTGAATTTTCGGTTCGTTTCGGTAGCCAAATGTGATGTACAAAACGGAGCGATTTCTCCTACACAAAGATTCTTTCAGGAAAAACTGAACATTTGCTATGTAACTGAGAGTCTCCTCATTGAAAACATCTGAAGCTCTTCAAAGGTAATGATTTTATTTATTTGGTTATCTGGTTTTTGTGTAAATGTTGCGTGCTAAATGCTACTCAAAATGCTAAGCTAGCTTAGCATACTCTTACACAAATTAGTGAATTGCTATGGTTCAAAAGCATATTTTGAAAATCTGAGATGACAGTGTTGTTAAGAAAAGGCTAAGCTTGAGAGCAGGCGCATTATTTTCATTTTATTTGCGTTTTTCAGAAATCGTTAACGTTGCGTTATGCTAATGAGCCTGAGGCTGTATTCACGATCCCGGATCCGGGATGGGGAGTATCAAGAGGTTAATGAGTTTGAGCCAATCAGTTCTGTTGTGACAAGGTAGGGGTGGTATACAGAATATAGCCCTATTTGGTAAAAGACCAAGTCCATATTATGTCAAGAACTGCTGAAATAAGCAAAGAGGAACGATAGTCCATCATTACTTTAAGAATGTCAGTCAATGCAGACGCACAAACCATCAAGCGCTATGATGAAGCTGGCTCTCATGATGATCGCCACAGGTAAGGAAGATCCACAGATGCCTCTGCTGCAGAGGATAAGTTCATTAGAGTTACCAGCCTCATAAATTGCAGTGACTCTCAATTGTTTTTCAACAGGACAATGACCCAACACACCTCCACGCTGTGTAAAGGCTATTTGACCAAGAAGGAGAGTGACGGAGTGATGCATCAGATGACCTGGAATCCACAATCACCCAACCTCAACCCAATTGAGATAGTTTGGGATGAGTTGAACTGCAGAGTGAAGGAAAAACAGCCAACAAGTACTCAGCATATGTGGGAACTCCTTTCAGACAGTTGGAAAAGCATCCCAGGTGAAGGCGATTGAGAGAATGCCAAGAGTGTGCAAAGCTGTCATCAAGGCAAAGGGTCGCTACTTTGAAGAATGTCAAATATAAAATATATTCTTTGGTTATTACATGATTCTATATTTGTTATTTCACAGTTTTGATATATTCAGTATTATTCTACAATGTAGAAAATTATACAAATTTAGAAAAACCTTTGTTCAAACTTTTGACTGGTACTGTATATATACAGTTAAAGTCAGAAGTTTACATACACTTAGATTGGAGTCATTAAAACTCGTTTTTCAACCACTCCACAAATTACTTTTTAATAAACTATAGTTTTGGCAAGTCAGTTAGGACATCTACATTGTGCATGACACAAGTAATCTTTCCAACATTTTTTTACAGACAAATTATTTCACATATAATTCACTGTATCACAATTAAAGTGGGTCAGAAGTTTACATACACTAAGTTGACTCTGCCTTTAAACAGCTTGAACAATTCCAGAAAATAATGTTATGGCTTTAGACAATTCTGATTGACATCATTTGAGTCAATTGAAGATATACCTGTGTATGTATTTCAAGGCCTACCTTCAAACTCAGTGCCTCTTTGCTTATTAACATCATGACAAAATCAAAAGAAATCAGCCAAGACTTCAGATATTTTTTTTCTGACTTCTACAAGTCTGGTTCATCCTTGGGAGCAATTTCCAAACGCCTGAAGTTACCACGTTCATCTGTACAAACAATAGTACGCAAATACGAACACCATGGTACCACGCAGCCGTCAAAGCGCTCGGGAAGGAGATGCGTTCTGTCTCCTAGAGATGGATGTACTTTGTTGTGAAAAGTGCAAATCAATCTTAGAACAACAGCAAAGGACCTTGTGAAGATGCGGGAGGAAACAGGTACAAAAGTATTAATATCCACAGTAAAACGAGTCCTATATCGACTTAACCTGAAATGCCCCTCAGCAAGGAAGAAGCCAATGCTCCAAAACCTCCATAAAAAAGCCAGACTATGGTTTGCAACTGCACATGGGAACAACAATCGTACTTTTGGAGAAATGTCCTCTGGTCTGATGAAACAAAAATAGAACATAGAACTGTTTGGCCATAATTACCATCGTTATGTTTGGAGGAAAAAGGGGGAGGCTTGCAAGCCGAAGAACACCATCCCAACCGTGAAGCATGGGGGTGGCAGCATAATATTGTGGGGGTGCTTTGCTGTTACTTCACAAAATAGATGGTTTCACGAGGAAGGAAAAGTATGTGGGTATATTGAAGCAACATGTCAAGACATCAGTCAGGAAGTTAAAGCTTGGTCGCAAATGGGTCTTCCAAATGGACAATGATCCCAACCATACTTACAAAGTTGTGGCAAACTGGCTTAAGGACATCAAAGTCAAGGTATTGGAGTGGCCATCACAAAGCCCTGACCTCAATCCTCTAGAAAATGTATGGGCAGAACTGAAAATGCATGTGTGAGCAAGGAGGCCTACAAACCTGACTCAGTTACACCAGCTCTATCAGGAGGAATGGGCCAAAATTCACCCAGATAATTTTGGGAAGCTTGTGGAAGGCTACCCTAAACGTTTTACCCAAGTTAAACCATTTAAAGGCAATGTTACCAAATACTAACTGAGTGTATGTAAACTTCTGACCCACTGGGAATGTGATGAAAAAAATAAAAGCTTAAATAAATCATTCTCTCCACTATTATTCTGACATTTCACATTCTTAAAATAAAGTGGTGATCCTAACTGACCTAAGACAGGGAATGTTTACTAGGATTAAAAGTGAGGAATTGTGAAAAACTGAGTTTAAATGTACTTGGCTAAGGTGTATGTAAACTTCTGACTTCAACTGTATATATTTTTTTACAATTAAAAACACCATGGAGATGACAGACTATTTGGTTTATTTTGTCTAAGAAGAAGCATTAAATAAATGCATATACATAATTGCTCTCTTCATAACTTCATAGACCATCCCTCTGTTCATTCTTCCATACAGTATGCACATTGTTTTTTTTCATTATATTTTTTCACTATTGAGTTTCATTTCATCCCTCTGATGAAGAAGTCTCTGCAGTCTGGATTTCAAGACACCAGGGAGGTTTTACTGTAGATCCAGACAGGACGTTAGGGCTTAGACAGTCTCATTGGCAGGGCTGAGTTGAGTCTGTGTGGGGTTCTCTAGGGCTCAGTAACTGGGTCTCAATAGGTCCATTAGGGCTCACACCCCTCACTCCTCCACCATTGAGTGTCAGGAAGCAAACAGTCTCTCTGGGCTGTGAAGGGGAAAAGCTGCCGCTTTCTTCCTGCTTCCTGTTGGTCAGAGTCAGAGCCCTGAGATTCTCCTGGGCCTCTTCCAGGATAATCTCATTCTGCTGCTTGCCCCCCGTAGAGGAGGAGCAGGAGGTGGAGGCGTGGTGCAGCGTGATGAGGGAGCATCCTCCTCCTACTTCCATACTGGGTGTGGCGCTGCAGGTGGCTGAGCCTGTGGTGGCCGTTTGCAAACAGGAGACCTCATCCTGGTTGCCATGGACCGAAGGGATGATGGGGATGGAGCAGGTCTGAAATGGAGGAGGTGATGAGATGCTGGGATGACTGGGGCACCTGAGGTTCCTGGTCGAAGTGGAGATATCATGGTCCTGGTCCTGGTCCAGAAGACTGCAGCGCACCTCCACCCTGCTCTCCCATGACCGCTCAATCAACATGGGGGGTTGCATATTTAGAAAGGCATCCTGTCGCGGGTCGCTCCCAGCCCTCACAATCTGGTACCTGAAGGAGGGAAGAGAGGCAATAGAGACAGACAGACAGACAGACAGACAGACAGACAGACAGACAGACAGACACGGAAATTACAATTGCTGTCAATTCCCACATGTGTACTCATTTCACTTCAAAAAAAGGTCATTGCTTTGAGTTTCATTTTAACTCAAGCCTTTAAAGCAACTGCCCAAACAAAACAAGGATACTCAGGGAGACACAATTCACCTTGCAATCTCAGAGGCATGAAGAGCACACAAAGAAAAAGATGAGCTTGACATTTCTCTTTCATGTCTTTATCTAGTCAAACTCTCACAAAGTATGAACCGGATTATTAGTTGGGAGAGGTAAGAGGGAGTTCAGACACTACATTATTCATTTGACACATGAAATGGGGACACTTTAATAAATGGAGCAACCATGAATATTTAATTCAGCAAGAATGTGTTTGACACATCTGAGTATCTAGGATTATTAATTAAGTAATCAATGATCAATAATATCCCATTAATATGGACATCTTTCATGACTTCACGAAACACTTTCAAAGTGATTGTGTTGTGAATATCTAATATAGATTTTTTTTGCTCTCTCTTCTTTTTCTCTTTGTGACGTGGCATAAGCTACCTCACAATAGAGCAACACATCCTCTCTGAAATATCAGTCTGAATCGAGGAACAGTCTATGGCTCCCAGCTCATTATCTTTGTATACACTCTTAGAAAAAAAAGGTTCCATATAGAACCAAAATGGTTATATTACTTGCTTCACATCTGTAAATCTTAAAAGTTCTATATATAACTATTTTATGGGGTTCTTTGGTCAGAACCCTAGGGGTGCTTCTTCACTGAACGTAAAAGGGTTCAATATAGAATCCTGTGTGGTGCAATTGATAAATATAAATATTTCTATGAATATAATATATTAAACTATTAAATAATGGACAAAATAATGCCAGCATAGTTTTCAGATTGTATTGTCATTATATACAAACATAGTTAGGAAATATGCACTGGTGGCCAGGGAGGAATCTTTGTTTGAATGCTGGAACTTTATGGAACAGTATAGTAGTCTATGTGTTGTTGCCTGGCTGGTTCCTGAGAAGAACAAAAAAGGAGCAAAAACATGAGTGAATCTTCAGAAATTAACATGAGTTAATCTGCCAAAATAAAGACAAAAATGTTATGCACATGCGCCGAATACAGTGAAATGCTCACTTACAAGCCCTTAAGAAAGTTTGTCCCCTCATGCCTGGAGGGAAGCAAAAGTCATTCCCCAACCTATGTGACGATCGTCTGAAGAAGTAGACCAAGGTGCAGCGTGGCAAGTGTTCATGATCTTTAATACACAGAACACCAAAAGGAATAACGAACGTCACGTTCTGCCGGCTTCACAGAGCTAACAAAAAACGAGATCCCACAACATAGATGGGAAAACAGGCTACCTAAGTATGATTCCCAATCAGAGACAATGATAGACAGCTGCCTCTGATTGGGAACCACACTCGGCCAAAACCAAAGAAATACACACAGCTTCTACTGCGCTGGAAATGTCCGTTAGCTATTCCAAGCATAGCGGGCTCCGTTGCAACTCACTAGCTGGCTAGAGATAGCTTGCTTTCCATTTTTCAACAATGTTTCTAATTATTAATGCTTACTGGTATTGGATCTCACGCGTTCACTAGAAAGGGATTCGAATTATGTGAACAAGTACAACATTACAAGTTTTTTCCCGAGATGTGAGATGATTCATTTGTTTTCTGTATTATAGCTTTGAATCATGATATTTTGTACTGTTGAAGAAAATTGGCAGGTTTTTTGACTCATATCCTGACTTTTGAAAGGATTGCGTGATGATTAGCTTAGCAACCGTGTGATGCAGCATGACAATGTGAATGCAATTGGTCGACATTAAGCTAGGTGGAGTGTTATACTTTTCTTCATTTATTTGCCACTGGGATTCCTATCTCGTCCTTTCCAAGTATCTCTTGCTAGATACTCTAGCAAGCTAGCTAACAATAACTAGTTTGGTTGATGCAATCATGCTGACATTAATCATTTACATTAATAAATGTATTTGGCAAAAATAAAAAAGGTTAAACGATCTGCTGCTGCTACCCAAGGCCAAGGGGCACTGAAGTTTCTGAAAAGGTTAGTCCAATAATGTTCATTGGCATATTATTTTATTTCCACTGCTGGTGATTATTCACAAACGTTTGGGGTGCACATTTCACTGTCTTAAAAGTAAAAAAATAAATACAAATTCTGCTACAGAGCTGTCTACACCGACAATATGAACACATTTCTCCAACCATAACATATGGATGGCCAATGCATAAAGAGAGAATTGATGGATTCTAGCACCATCATAACTTTCACAAATACAGAGACAAGCAGCCATCACGGTGTCTGTCTTTTTCAACTAGCTAGTGCATAGTGAAACCTACAGTTATGAACTGGTAATTCAGGCTTAGTTGGAATACAGTGCAATAGAATGAGTGACATTAAATGAATTCATGGAAAGGGGATATTCATTTCAATTCACTTTTTCAAAGTAGTTGATGCAATCATTCAATATATCAATTTGACAGGAAATCCGTTCCTACAGTTCAGTGCCAGGGAACCAACATCTGGTGGGCCAGATGGAGACTCGGAGGAGGAAAAAAGCATCATAGGAGGATGGGCTCATTGTAATGGCTGGAATGGGATAATTGGAACAGCGGCAAACATGTGGTTTCCATATGTTTGATGTGTTTTATACTGTTCCATTTATTCCATTCTTGACATTACAATGAGCCTGTCCTCCTATAGCTCTTCCCACCAGCTGCCACAGAAGTCTACTGTGTATAGTGATGAATGCATCCCTGCCTTAAAGACATATTACAGAATGAATAATTGCAAAAGAGCACTGTAATTAGAGGAACAAATAATAGATTTTATGAGATAAAATTCAAAAACTTTTCTACATTGAAACCTGTCTTTTATATTTTTCAAGGTCCACTGCTTAACATGTGTGTATGGAGTGAAATTAATATTTAAAGACATTGTCACCGTTCTTTGCATAACGCTCAAACCTGCTATAGTAGTTCACTAAACTACAGTATGTAGAGTATGTTGTCCATAGAAGGTGTTGTCTCTGGCTCTTTTGATATCAGATTCAGAATGAATAATAACAAGGATGAATGAAAAGGGAAGTTATCTATAATAATCATATTTGACCATTGCATACAAATAGGACCCAGAGTTTTACTTGACCAGGTCATTAGATCCGGAAAAACTCCAGGTCCTAAAAAATATATTTACAAATTTTGCCACATCGCTTTTGAACCTTTTTTTTTGTTTTAGCTTTCTTTGCATTGACATTTATATCCTTATTAATTATGGTGCTGCATGATTTTGTTTGGTCAGAAAAATGGTTAGCTGTTTCGTCTGACACCGTTAGGGTGGGATCAAATTCGTATTTAGCAACACTGTTGCAGGGGTCGGAATGGCAAACAATAGGGTTCATACAAACCTGCTGTTGCAAACTAAATGCTAGCTAGAAGAACAAGGAAATAATGAGTTCAATAAAAGCATACACTGTTAGATAAAAAAAGGAGTTCTACATAGAACCTTTTTGCTCAATTAAATTGTTAAATTCTATTGATCCACCAGGCATCAATTGCCATTCCGGAATGAAGACGCAAGAGGACTGTGCTTGCAAATATCGTACCAATAAGATTGTTATTTTTCAATTTATTAAGGTAAGCAAAATTGATTATTTAATTCAAACATATTAAGCCACACGATGGGGAAAAAAAGGTGCTATCTAGTACCTAAAAGGGTTATTCACCTGTCAACATAGGGGAACCCTTTGAAGAACCCTTTTTGGTTCCAGGTAAAACACTTTTTCTTCCATGTAGAACCTTTTACACAGAGGGTTCTACATGGAACCCAAAAGAGTTATACCTAGAACCAAAAAGGGTTATCCTATGGGGACAGCCAAAGAACCCCTTTGGAACCATTTTTGTCTGCGAGTGTAGGTTAGATATGTTTGTTACAGAATAAGCTAACGTTAGACAGGAAAAAGATTAGGCTACTTTAATTAACCACTTTACAAGCTAGCTTTCTAGGTAGCTAACCCTTACAAATATATGTGCATTTTTCTGATTGAATATGACAAATAAAGCTATAGACTACAGCCTGACAAAATTAGCTAATTGTCAATTTATTTCTGTATTTCATTGAGTCAGATGAGGGGACTATGTTTTATGAAGCAATTAGAATACTTTTGTTGCTGACCTCTGTGGAATGCACGTGATGTTAAGTGAGCTGACTGAAACAGTAGCTATCAAAATGATGTATAACACATTACAAAAGGATGTATAACACATTATTTTTAATAAGTATTGGTGATTCAATAGCCAATTTATTAATTACGTTACTTTTAAAACCATCTATATTTAGATCAGTTTGGCATTAACCCAACTGGGAATCTCTGACCACAACTGCTTGTAAGTTGTTCTTGTTAATCATAACATCTCCCTCAACCTGTCCCTCAACGTGATCAAGACAATGGAGATGATTGTGGACTACAGGAAAAGGAGGACAGAGCATGCCCTCATTCTCAACGATTTGGCTGGAGTGGAGCAGGTTGAAAGCTTCACGTTCCTTGGTGTCAACATCACCAACAAACTATCATGTTCCAAACACACCAAGACAGTCATGAAGAGGGCACGACAAAGCCTATTCCCCAACGGGAGACTGAAAAGATTTGGCATGGGTCCTCAGATCCTCAAAATGTTATAGACCTGCACCATTGAGAGCATCATGACTGGATACATTACTGCCTGGTATGGCAACTGCTCGGCATCCGACCGCAAGGCACTACAGAGGGTAGTGCATACAGCCCAGTACATCACTGGGGCCAAGCTTCCTGCCATCCAGGACCTCTATACCAGGCGGTGTCAAAGGCCCTAAACATAGTCAAAGACTCCAGCCACCCTAGTCATAGACTGTTCTCTCTGCACGACAAGCGGTACCAGAGCGCTAAGTCTAGGTCCAAACGACTTCTTAACAGCTTCTACCCCCAAGCCATAAGACTCCTGAAGACCTAATCAAATGTCTACAGAGAGAATTTACATCGCCCCCCTTTTACACTGCTGCATATTTTCTGCCATTTTCTTCAAATCTGAAAACGTGAAGTCACCCCCATTTTCTGAAGAATTGCATTATGGCCCCTAAAAGCACGGAAATAGTGTACACTGCTTGTATACTACATGTTTTCGCCAATTTAGTACGACATCCGGGAACTTTTGGAATATCTATACTATGACCAATAAGCATACTATATACACAAATCACGTCACAAATAGTACGGTTAGTGTGGTTATTATGAGTATTCGAACACAGCTATGGATTTTGTGTTGTTGATATGTGGTAGTAGAGTAGGGGCCTGAGGGCACACACTTAATGAGTTATGAAATCTGTTGTGAATGTATTGTAATGTTTTTAGAATTGTAAAACTACCTTAATTTTGCTGGAGCCCAAGAAGAGTAGCTGCTGCCTTGGCTAATGGGGATCCATAATAAATTCAAATGCTCATGTCGGGTTTTTGAGCTAGCGCTCACTTGACACCCATTTCACTCCTTGTCCCAGAATCACCCAGAATGTACCACGTGGCCCATTGACGACACATGGGCAATATACACAATGGGCATTAATAAGATTAGAATTTAGTTTCCCATCTCCTCAAATTACTGTATATCTGACCTAGCAAGGCCAGGTTAAAGCTAACACTAGTAGTTTGGTCTTACTAGCTATACAATGGATCATTTTAGATAGTAAAAACAGTTTAGTCATCCAGTTTAGTCATACCTTGCTTCCTATTAATGTGTGTTTGCTTTCTCATGAGGCAGGCAAACCAGCCAGTCAGGAGAGGAAGGTTCCCATTAGATAACACAGCTATAAAGTCAGATTCCACAGACTGGAGAGGAGGGTGAGCAAAGAAAGAAACCAAGTGCAGAGTGCAGAGTCAAACAACCAACAAGGTGCTGGGGCAACCAAACATAGTTGTTGAGCGTCGTGGTTGATGAGTAAGCTGTAGCTAGGATACCACTGTGACTGACAAGTAAATCCACCTGTCACCTAAAGGTTATATATATAATCCCAAATAATCCTTTTTTCTGAGAGTGTAATAATTCATAATCCCTGACAAAGGTTAGCTGCTTTTGTCGCATCAATATGTAACTTTGAGTCACTCTCCACTCTCCTTTATTTAACCAGGAAGGGCTCATTGAGATTAAAATCTATTTTTCAAGAGCATCCTGGTGTAAGGGTTTTCTTCTGACGAAGAGGAGTAGTATGAAGGATCGGAGGACCAAAATGCAGCGTGGTAAGTGTTCATGTTTTAAAGAATATGAACACTGAACAAAACAATAAACGTGAAGTAAATCAAACCGAAACAGTCCCGTGTGGCACAGACAATAACACGGAAAATAAACACTCACAACTCAAAAGTGAAACCAGGCTACTTAAGTATGATTCTCAATCAGGGACAACGATTGACAGCTGCCTCTGATTGAGAACCATACTAAGCCGAACACAGAAATCCCAAATTATAGAAAAACGAACATAGACAACCCACCCAACTCACACCCTGACCATACTGAAACAAAGACATAATAAAAGAACTAAGGTCAGAACGTGACACCTGGAATATTAGGATTCCACTTTGTATTATGATCTATATAGATTTACAGAGATATCTATATGGGTTGTATGGCTATTTAGATAATACTGTAGTGTTTAATTGTGGTTTATGAATGCAAATGACAAAGAGCTTGGGATAGTAGAGCCTGGGATAGTAGTGATGCTTTTCCAAATTGAACTGATGAATGAACAAGCTATTGCAGCTGTCAGACAGGAGCGTTCCAGAAAATTCTGGGACAGACTATTGGCCGGTTTATTCAGGAGTAATATCCTGAGTAAATTAAAATTCCCGAAATAATTAGAAGACCATTAAAGATAGACAGAATAGTGTATTAGAATGATATTGACCAGTGATGTGTAGGCCCGTGGAGGGTGAGGGACTTACGACCCAGTCTGACGGGGGCAGAACAGCCAAGGTCGATCATCAACGCTCCCTTATACTGCATAAGTGACCTTGTCAGAGGAATCAATTACAGTGATAATGACCTTGTAGAAAGGAGCCAAGTTACAGCTAAGGCAGGTACTTTGATATCTGGTTTATGCTGAAGTATCTCTACACTCTGTCTGCAACACTTTCACTGCAATGACAGACATGTATTTGCATATTTGCCTCCGAATTCTTCACCTGGGGGATTCAGAGAAAGCCCTGAGAAACCTGACAGGTTTATCTAAAAATACTAGTAACAATAGAATACAAGTGGAGTTCTGTGTCCATGTAAGTCATTTTGGAGAGATAACGGCAGGTTTTCTGACAGGCATGGAAGAAGAGGGATAGCACTTCTTACTGGTTTGTTTGACTATTGTATGCAAAACATGTAGTTTATACATTCCTCCTCTGTCACTATCATTGTGTTCTCACCTGTATCCCTTTACCGCAGAGTCTCCATGGCAACTCAAGCTTGCACTTGAATGGGGATTCTCTATCTCTCTGCGCTAGTTGTCTGTAATCTGGAAATAGGTCAGTCTTTCCACCTAATCATGTGCTTCTGCCTTCGGGTCAGCTGGAGCCCATGTCTAGCTCTGGTATGTCACCAGAGTTAGGCAGTTCCCCTGTAATTGCTTATTCTACAAGCACTTGACAGTGGTCTGGTCACCAAGTTGTAGAGCACAAGACATACTTACAATATCAACCAATTAGTTGACTGGAACAGTCCCTGTAACACGTGACCAACCTTATCCACATTTCTAAAGCACTGCCCTCTATTTAGAAGTTCCTGCTCAGATGGAACACCCCCAGAACCTGTCTGTTTCAGTGAGTCATGCCTGGTGTCAATGTCTCGCTGTTCAGCTGCCCACTGAATCCCTCCCCTCTGTAAGGCACTGACAAACTAAGAGAGAAGAATGGCAGCGCATGACTGTCATTGAAAAGACAATCCACAGCCGACAGGCCAAACACTCCTTTTGAGCTAATAACATTTTACTGCAGATCATAACATAACCTTATTTCCATCGTTGCTCAGCACATTGAAAAACAAAGAGAAGGAGCAAAAACCTTGTGTGCAGAGGGTCCCCTCCTTTATTCAGTTCTTAAAACAAGTTGCCTCTGAAATTTCTCCCCTTGAAATGAAATCTAAAGCTTTGTCGGTGCCGAGGCAACAGCATCCCACATTCTGGGGCTTTTTTTAGAATGACTCGGTGAGGAGAGAAAGAGAAATGAAGAGAGAGACAGAGAGAGAGAGAGTGAGAGATAATATTGGAGGAAGAGAGAGAGAGAGAGGGTGACTTGAAAAGTAAAGAATTAAATGGAGAGGGAAGGGACTCGAGGAGGAGAGAGCGAGAAAGGAAACAGGAAGGAGAGAGGGAGCTCGAGAGAGAGGCAGACAGAGAGAGAGAAAGATAGAGCGAGAGAGAGCTAGAGCAAGTGAAGGAGAGAAAGCAGCCGTCGCCCTGTGGGATTTGGAGAAAGGGACTCTTGTTTAAAGAGTACAGGTGGATCCATAAATCAGAGATGAAAGCTGTCGGAGGTGTGATGACGGAGGCAAACATAAGGGCCGCACAGCCAGGGATAAGAGCCTGGTATAGGCTGGGCTCATTATGCACCATTCCTCCTCTCCAAAACAGCCACAGCAGTGCTTTCTCTATGCTACAAAATAATGACACCGACACCACTGCAGCGAACGGAAACAATCTGAATGTACCTAAACTCTTGGAGTCTGTGGCTAGGTGTGTAATCCATTTTGCTGTGATATGTTGCTCTGTCAAAAATATATATATATATATGTTTTGCTTGGCACACTGGTTGGTAGGCAAAATTTACAAACAAATGAATTCTGAGTTAAGTCATGGTTGCAGAAGTAGTATTCAAGGTGAAGGACATGATGTACACATTTCCACTATTACTGCTAAATTGAATGACAATTGACAGGTAGTCATTACTAAATATATCTGATAAACCAACAGTTTAACTTACCCTTTCAACAATTCAACCTCCCTCTCAGATGACTCCAATTCCTGGAGGTGTTGGTAGGCAGGGCCAGAATGTTTGGATCCTCCAATTGGATTTCGTCTTCCTCTGGGTATGGGCGGAGTTTTACGAGGTACTGACCAATGGGTGGCTTTACTTATCTGGTCTGGACTATAAGAAAGGGAGCTGCTTCTAAAATCAAACACAGGGACAGGGATCAAAAGTGATGTTTGGCACTTAAAGGTATTCTGTATGATACATCACATTAACTGTAGCCTACCATGGTTATGTTACTATCTCTATTGTGAGCCATCACATGGCTGTGGATGAGAAGATTTAACACCAGGAGTTCCCTCGTCCAGAAAATGAACAACTGAAAATTCACATCAAAACTGCCACAAGGCAACACACAGCTAGAATGCCCATGCTATTCAGAGGAACAACATAAACTACTAAAGACAGATTATTGGACAAGTGTGGCTGATTGTCAATCCATCAGGGATAAAAGGAATCATGCCATTTCTCCAGTCAATTAAACTAGAGTTTCCCTTGTCACACAACTTTTGTGTCCCTCTGCTAATATTTCCTGTTTCCTGCTGCAGTGTGGGTTTTTGGGATTCTGCTGTGTTTTGACATGATTGAGGTTTGGGGTGTGAAGTGATTGATTTATCATGTGCAGTGAGGACGTTGAAGACTTCTCTCTGTGTCCCAGATCATATTTTTATTGGTAGTTTATCTCTAATGCACATAAAATGCTTATAGACAATTAAAGCACATGTCATTTCATTTCAGCTAAGCCTTGCAACTAACCAGCTGCCAAAGGAGTGAGGATAGAACAATGCGATGCACAAATAGTTCCTAGACACAAAATCCACTAAAGAGCTTGTCAAGTTTCAAGCTGTTTTGGAAACATATCTTCACTTCCATTTGCTGGAAACTGTATCCAAATGCCCCCTAAGCCGACACAATTCCAATCATACAAACTGAGATGATCCTTTAAAGTCCACTTATGGCAAGGTCAAGGACTGTAAGCAAACAATGTACAATCCAGCCACTGAAAGAAAAGGGGAATCAAATTGTTGTCGGATCTTAAAACGTAAAAAACAGGCGGGTGTGGATTAAGCCAAACAGACATAAAATGATTTGTTTATCTGTAATCCCAACAGACATGCATGGAAGGCTAAGGCACACACACACACACACACACACACACACACACACACACACACACACACACACACACACACACACACACACACACACACACACACACACACACACACACACACACACACACACACACACACACACACACTGACAAGGAAAGGTAGATCTCTAGAGCCACCATAATGACCTTGTAATTAGGCAGGCAGGTTGGTGTTCTGGCGAAATTCACAATGCGTTATGAGTGAGTGCTGTTTCCCTAGTCCTGAAGTCATGTAAAGTCAATAGCATTCCTTGGGTCCCGGCTCGCATGCAGCTCACTGAATACAAATGGAATACGAAAGCAGAGGATAGCAGGAAATACCACTGAGCAGTTAATGATTGATATCGGTCCTTTGAATGAGAGAGATCAGCTTGACTGTGATTGGACTTCATTGTAATGCTAAGGACTAGCTGTTCCCAGAGCTATAGATATGGCTAGCGCTGACATTTGAATCATATGGGATTTTGAATAATGTAAGTCTACGCAGTTATACATCTTTTGCCTACATGTGGTCTTCCAGTAAGCTAATGTCGTATAATAATTTAAGACACAACAGTTCATTCCATTTGCTCATTATTCCGCAATGTGGAAATTTACTCAATGTAATACAGCAGTTGGCTCATAAAGAACATTTAATGTAGTTGGAGTCAGATCTCTGACCCTTCGCTGGCATGTTCATCCCGGTTACAGATATGCGCATTAAAATGTTTATCTACAATATAATTACTATCGTTCATTAAAACATACAATAAATCCACAATTATCTCCGGCTGCACTGTAATGTGGTTAATTTGATTTCTCTCTTCTCTGCGTCTCTGTGAATTACTGTAAGGGGCATAGAACCAATACTCATAGCACATTATTAGGACACTCATTATGATTTTTGTCCTTGTACAATGTTGATCTACAAAGAATTATGCATCATTCAGACCACTGAGATCTATGTGTGAACATCATACCTGCAATGTTTTCCTGTGCCTGGACCTCTGGAGTCGTCGGTAGGAGTGGCGTTGCACTGGGAAAAGCTGGACTTGCAAACAGCTCCCTCATGTGGCTGGGAGGACCTCTTATAATACTGCAAAATAAACAAAGACATTTAAAAACATATAACCCATTACTGTATCAGCATTAATCTACATTGATTAGACGGATCATATTGCTTGTTTAGGCATACAATAAAAATATGTTTGGACTATGCAAATAGTTAAGTACAGGTAGACACAGATGTTTTCTTTTTAGCACTCCATTTCCAGAGTCAGTATGGAATGGTCATGTTCTTTTGGAGCCATATCTAAAAATGTACATCACTTAACATAACCCAGTGTGCTCACACACAATCCCCCCTTTGATTGCCACAGCGTGAGGTAGGCCATTACGGGACTAGAGAAGAATGATTACAGGAATCTAAATGGCATTCCTGCTCTCTATATCTATTCCACTCTCCTTCCTCTATTTTGCTGTGTCAATGAGGGAGAACGGAAGAGAAATTGAAATTGAAGTAGAACTATACATCTCAAGTGTAGCATAGGAATGTTGATAGTTGATAAAGGAGAGATGTAGAGGAGGAGAGCAACTATAATTGGATATTACGCCCGGACAGACAGCAGATTAACCCAAGGAGGTTCCTGGTACCACTATCCCTGATAGCAACCACGCATTAATCGAAGATAAGATTATATTAAATAATTTCTCAGATTTCTTTTATTATTGTCGCCTAGAGCGCGAGCATGATTTATTAGGAATTCCTCACACTGAGAGCCATTTCTGATAATGGAGCTCTAATAATGAATTCACTGACACAATAGAAATAATACTAGGTCAAGTATAAATGGTTCCAATAAGGGTGTAAGAATCTGGGTTAAATAGATGAACTCATGCAGCAATTTGCCATCCAACCAGTTTAACTTGTTGGTGAGCTCAATTAACAGTACACGCAGACAATGATGATCTAGAATTACAGAAAAAGCTATTGGTGTAAGGACAGACGCTTGGAGACGAGATGCATGTACAGGGAGTGAACAATTAATAAATATCTGACAAGAAGCAAACAAGGACAGTGTCTGAACAGGGGAAACATAACAACAATAATGCTAACACGGGGAACAAACTGAGGAACAGACAGATATGGAAGGGACCATCAACAAAGTGAAGGAGTCCAGGTGAGTCCAATGTTGCGCTGATGCTCATAATGATGGTGACAGGTGTGCGTAATGATTGGCAGTCTGGTGCCCTCGAGTCCCAGGGAGGGGGAGTGGGAGAGCTTGACGGGCCGGCCGAGACATGGGAGTCAGACAAGCCGGCTGAGGCAGGGAATCCCAACAAGCCGGCTAAGGCGTGGGAGCCAGACGATATAGCTGAGACGTGGGAGCCCGATGGGCTGGCTGAGGCACGGGAGCCTGACGAGACGGCTGAGGCATGACGTGGGGTGGGAGCCTGCCGAGCCAACCGAGGCACCCCTGGTTCCTTTGGCAGAGGCACCCCACGTCACCAACAAAACAAAAAACTCCTTGATGCTTCAAATTGTGGTGTCAGCATTCTGTAAGTACAGACACTTGGAGATGGGAAGCAAGTGCAGGGAGTGAATATTTAATTAATAAAACATTAAACAAGACAGGACAGCTTCTGGACATGAACAACATAATGACAATAATGCTGACACAGGGAACAAACTGAGGAACAGACAGATAAAGGAGGGGCAATCAACAGAGTGAAGGAGTCCAGGTGAGTCCAATATTGTGCTGTTGCGTGTAATGATGGTTACATGTGTGCGTAATGATGGGTAGCCTGGTGCCCTCAAGCGCCAAGGAGGGGGAGTGGGAGCAGGTGTGAGAATTGGAGGTATTTCAACAGAGAACTGGATGACTCCTTAACCTTAAGACTAGACATGGCTCTGAGTCTGAACCACCTTTTAAAGTATCCAGTGTGCACATTGGAATGACCAAAATGAGAGACCTGTAACTTGTTTCTTAATAGCAAGAAGGTGACCTTCAAGGATCTCCTGCAGATCTTCTATGGCATTCTCATTATTTTTACACCATGTGAATGGTGCCTACTACTGTGCCCTGTCTACCCTCTTCCTGTCCACTGCTGCCAGGGCTGACTTTGTCATTTTGATGGGGAAACAGCATGAGCCCTGACTAAGTAAAGGAGATGTCATCATGACTTCTCAGCTGTATGACTAATAGCAGGATAGTGAGCTCATTAGGTAGACTCTTGCTATCTATTCCTTGTCCTAAGCTGACTTTCCATTTGGATACTTGGATCTTGGACAAATATGGGTCCTTGACCTGGTTCTTTCAGAATAATCAATACTGATACATTTATCACAACATTAATAAGGAGGCATGGATTTCAAATACACAACATTAAATTAATGCAGCAAGATTAAAAAGATTACTATAATTAAAATGTGATTGTGAATTAATCAAGCAAAATTAATGTATTATTCAGGAAAGCAACTTTGGTTTTAGAAGTGGGGGGGCATAACCTGGCAGGGGGTCTTCCCTCAGAATTTTTGGTGCATGTAAAGCTAATTTCCTGCATCAGTAGTCTTTTCTTTCAACCAATCAATTGGTCGAAAATGTTAAATGTGTATTTTTCCATATATAGAAACACCCTATGTGTTTTAATCAAATCAACTGTAAGTGCTGAACTTGTCTGATGCTTTAAGCACGCTGTTTGATTAAATAATGAAGACACACAAAAGAGATCAAGATAGCTGAACCAGAAGAAAACAGCCTTTTCTGGACCTTCCTTCTCCCGCTGCTGCTAGCCTTCGTAGATTCTGCTCTCATGACTCTCTCTCCTGGGTGAGGATCGAAAGGCCCATCACCAAGGCCAATGGACGACAGACTCTCTCTCCTGGGGAGTTGGCCCGGTGTTATGACTTAAAAACCTCACCGTAAATACCTGGCAGAAACTCTCCCTTTGGCTCTGCAGTATTGAGAATGGAATGTCTGAGTGTTACAGAGAGACTCTTGCCAAAGAACTTAAAGACTGTCTAACATAATAACTGTATCTCTGAGGGTGTACACATTGTAGTTATCAGGTTTGCATCTAAATGTTGTGTAAAATTAATTATTAAGTACAAGAATAATTTTGTGGAGATAACAATGTGATTTTAGCCATCTAAATGAGAATTGTTTTTCATATCAACTTTTGCTCAGTCAGTAACCACGCCCAAGTGAGTACAGACATTATGTCGGCGTGATGGAATGCACCCTTTTTACCCAAGGAAAAAAAGACTTGTAACCAAATGTACGTTAGATTAGAGAATGTGAGGACGTGGTCCACACGTTGAAATAGTTGAAATTTAAATACAGACCAGACAGCGTAGAGCGGTAGCTACACAGCTGACAAATGGTTTAAAACAAAAACACCAGAAAATGGTAAGACCCTCTGAAACTCTCGAGTAAAGAAGATAAAGACTACACCGGAACATTCAGTCTGCAGCTGTTTAAGTACTGGTACACTAGTAAACTTGACCAAAAACCATCGCTTGTGTAACAGCTGGATTATCTCTTCTAACGAGCACTCTTAGACAAAGAAGCCTGCAACTGCAAAGAACAGTTTCCTCTAACCACCATTGGTACCGCCGAAGGATACTTTCTAAGATCAAATTTAAAGGTCACCCTAACACGGAACCCAAACCGGCTGTGTGCATGCACCAGCGTGCGCTATAGTGCAAAAATGCACTTTGTCCCGCAGGTCAAAATATCAAAACCAACTCTGAACCAATGACATTAATTTGGGGACAGGTCGGAAAACATTAAACATATATGGCAATTTAGCTAGTTAGCTTGCACTTGCTAGCTAATTTGGCCTATTTAGCAAGCTTGCTGTTGCTAGCTAATGTCACGCCCTGGTCTAAGTATTTTGTGTTTTTCTTCATTTATTTGGTCAGGCCAGGGTGTGGCATGGGTTTTTGTATGTGGTGTGTTTTGTCTTGGTTTTTTTTCATAGGTATTGGGATTGTAGCTTAGTGGGGTGTTCTAGATAAGTCTATGGCTGTCTGAAGTGGTTTTCAATCAGAGGCAGATGTTTATCGTTGTCTCTGATTAGGAACCACATTTAGGCAGCCATATTCTTTGAGTGTTTCGTGGGTGATTGTCCTTAGTGTCCTTTTGTCTGTTGTGTATTAGTTTGCACCAGTATTAGGCTGTTTCGGTTTTCGTTACGTTCATTGTTTTTGTAGTGTTTGCATTTTGATTCGTGTTTCTTCAGTTTATTAAACATGGATCGCAATCTACACGCAGCATTTTGGTCTGACTCTCATTCACCTGCAGAAAACCGTAACAGCTAATTTGTCCTGGCATATAAAGATTGGGTTGGTATTTTAAATGAAATGCATAAGGTCCTCGACTCCGACAATTAATCCACACATAAAATGGTCATCCGAATTGTTTCAACCGTATCTCTCCTCCATCCAGGCTTTTTCATCTTTGAACTTATATGGTGATTGGCATCTACACTTTCATAGTATTACCATGACAACCAGAAAAACAGTGTCTTTCAATCACCCACGTGGGTATAACCAATGAGGATATGGGAGAGGCAGGACTTGCAGCGCGATCTGCATCAGAAATAGGAATGACTTTTGCACACGCGAGCAGTGTGCGCGAGCAGTGTGGGTGCAATAGTTAAATAACATATATTCCTAAATTTATTTAGTAATGCTCACTCACGCGATGCGAGCGGTATAGTCAGAGTATTACGACAAAGAAGCCAACTACAACAAAGAAGAACATTGTGACTTCTGGTGAACAGCCAGAGACTTACATAACCATAGATATAAAGTGCCTTGCGAAAGTATTCAGCCACTTTGAACTTTGCGACCTTTTGCCACATTTCAGGCTGCAAACATAAAGATATAAAACTGCATTTTTTTGTGAAGAATCAACAACAAGTGGGACACAATCATGAAGTGGAACGACATTTATTGGATATTTCAAACTTTTTTAACAAATCAAAAACTGAAAAATTGGGCGTGCAAAATTATTCATCCCCTTTACTTTCAGTGCAGCAAACTCTCTCCAGAAGTTCAGTGAGGATCTCTGAATGATCCAATGTTGACCTAAATTACTAATGATGATAAATACAATCCACCTGTGTGTAATCAAGTCTCTGTATAAATGCACCTGCACTGTGATAGTCTCAGAGGTCCGTTAAAAGCGCAGAGAGCATCATGAAGAACAAGGAACACACCAGGCAGGTCCGAGATACTGTTGTGAAGAAGTTTAAAGCCGGATTTGGATACAAAAATATTTCCCAAACTTTAAACATCCCAAGGAGCACTGTGCAAGCGATAATATTGAAATGGAAGGAGTATCAGACCACTGCAAATTTACCAATACCTGGCCGTCCCTCTAAACTTACAAGGAGAAGACTGATCGGAGATGCAGCCAAGAGGCCCATGATCACTCTGGATGAACTGCAGAGATCTACAGCTGAGGTGGGAGACTCTGTCCATAGGACAACAATCAGTCGTATATTGCACAAATCTGGCCTTTATGGAAGAGTGGCAAGAAGAAAGCCATTTCTTAAAGATATCCATGAAAAGTGTTGTTTAAAGTTTGCCACAAGCCACCTGGGAGACACACCAAACACGTGGAAGAAGGTGCTCTGGTCAGATGAAACCAAAATTGAACTTTTTGGCAACAATGCAAAACGTTATGTTTGGCGTAAAAGCAACACAGCTCATCACCCTGAACACACCATCTCCACTGTCAAACATGGTGGTGGCAGCATAATGGTTTGGGACTGCTTTTCTTCAGCAGGGACAGGGGAGATGGTTAAAATTGATGGGAAGATGGATGGAGCCAAATACAGGACCATTCTGGAAGAAAACCTGATGGAGTCTGCAAAATACCTGAGACTGGGACGGAGATTTGTCTTCCAACAAGACAATGATCCAAAACATAAAGCAAAATCTACAATGGAATGGTTCAAAAATAAACATATCCAGGTGTTAGAATGGCCAAGTCAAAGTCCAGACCTGAATCCAATTGAGAATCTGTGGAAAGAACTGAAAACTGCTGTTCACAAATGCTCTCCATCCAACCTCACTGAGCTCGAGCTGTTTTGCAAGGAGGAATGGGAAAAAATGTCAGTCTCTCGATGTGCAAAACTGATAGAGACGTACCCCAAGCGACTTACAGCTGTAATCGCAGCAAAAGGTGGCGCTACAAAGTATTAACTTAAGGGGGCTGAATAATTTTGCACGGCCAATTTTTCAGTTTTTGATTTGTTAAAAAAGTTTGAAATATCCAATAAATGTCGTTCCACTTCATGATTGTGTCCCACTTGTTGATTCTTCACAAAATAATACAGTTTTATATCTTTATGTTTGAAGCCTGAAATGTGGCAAAAGGTTGCAAAGTTCAAGGGGGCCGAATACTTTCGCAAGGCACTGTATCAAACCACTTCCCATAGACAGATTGAATTCAACAGAGAGATGACAAAGACATCCACGCGTAAATATATACATTGCAATTATTTTCTGAATGAGTGGTCATCCATGAGAAAAGTATCCATTCCCATGCGCATAGCTTCTACATGTACAGTGGGGAGAACAAGTATTTCAAACACTGACGATTTTGCAGGTTTTCCTACTTACAGAGCATGTAGAGGTCTGTCATTTTTATCACTTCAACTGTGAGAGACGGAATCTAAAACAAAAATCCAGAAAATCACATTGTAAGATTTTTAAGTAATTCATTTGCATTTTATTGCATTGAACTCATTACCTGTATAAAAGACACCTGTCCACACACTCAATCAAACAGACTTCAACCTCTCCACAATGGCCAAGACCAGAGAGCTGTGTAAGGACACCAGTGCATGTCCAGGCCCGTCTGAAGTTTGCCAATGACCATCTGGATGATCCAGAGGAGGAATGGGAGAAGGTCATGTGGTCTGATGAGACAAAAATAGAGCTTTTTGGTCTAAACTCCACTCGCCGTGTTTGGAGGAAGAAGAATGATGAGTACAACCCCAAGAACACAATCCCAACTGTGAAGCATGGAGGTGGAAACATCATTCTTTGGGGATGCTTTTCTGCAAAGGGGACAGGACGACTGTGGGGAGGATGGATGGGGCCATGTATTGCGAGATCTTGGCCAACAACCCCCTTCCCTCAGTAAGAGCATTGAAGATGGGTTATGGCTGGGTCTTCCAGCATGACAACGACCCGAAACACACAGCCAGGGCAACTAAGGAGTGGCTCCGCATCTTAAGGTCCTGGAGTGGCCTAGCCAGTTTCCAGACCTGAACCCAATAGAAAATCTTTGGAGGGAGCTGAAAGTCCGTATTGCTCAGCGACAGCCCCGAAACCTGAAGGATCTGGAGAAGGTCTGTATGGAGGAGTGGGCCAAAATCCCTGCTGCAGTGTGTGCAAACCTGGTCAAGAACTACAGGAAACGTGTGATCTCTGTAAATGCAAACATATGTTTCTGTACCAAATATTAAGTTCTGCTTTTCTGATGTATCAAATACTTAATGTCATGTCATTCATAGTCATGCAATAAAATGCAAATGTATTACTTAAAAATCATATAATGTGATTTTCTGGATTTTTGTTTTAGATTCCGTCTCTCACAGTGTAGCTATGATCAAAATTACAGACCTCTACATGCTTTGTAAGTAGGAAACCCTGCAAAATCAGCAGTGTATCAAATACTTCTTCTCCCCACTGTATGTACGATAAGTCCACTCTTTGTCTCTCCCGCTCTTTTTTCCCCACCCCTTTCCATTGTGCAACAAGCCGTCATTTCATTGCATTATGTTAGTAATCAATATAACCTATACCGTGTGTGTGTATTTATGTAATCCTGTGTGATTATTGAAGTTAGTTAGTAAAATAATTATGCCAATTTGTGTACCGCTGATTCATGACTTAGGCTAGGGTTCGTGCAGATTTACGAGGTCAACGACGTTCAGAATGAGAATGATATATGAGGAAATTATTAATTGATGACTGTTATGATGTCGATATATTCTGATACATTTTTTGTGTTCATTTGGGAAATGTTAACTCATTAAACAAACGTTTTCCGTTGTGCCCCAGATTCCTAATGAGTTAATTGTTACATGATTCATTTAATCGGGTAATAACTAAACATAGGAGGTAATTATTTGAAGAATAGCAGTCTTCACATTAATGTAGTCACGTCACGGCCATTATTCTCCTGACGTTGTCGGTAATAGGCTACTCCAGCGGTCGGCAACCTTTTCCATTTGGAGTGAATGTATCTTACCATTAATACCAATCTGGGTTCCAGTGATGATTTTCAGAAGCACATGTTCGTGGAACAGTTTAATTTAATTTAGAATAAATAGTATTGTATCTCAAAATTATTGTCTGTGGTTAATCTAAATCTAAATGAAAATTATACATATCTAAAAGTAACTTTTTATTTTTTATTTCTAGTTAACCAGGTAGGCAAGTTGAGAACAAGATCTCAATGACAATTGCGACCTGGCCAAGATAAAGCCAAGTAGTTCGACACATACAACAACACAGAGTTACAAATGGAGTAAAACAAGCATACAGTCAATAATACAGTAGAAAAATAAGTCTATATACAATGTGAGCAAGTGAGGTGAGATAAGGGAGGTAAAGGCAAAAAAGGACATGGTGGCGAAGTAAATACAATATAGCAAGTAAAACACTGGAATGGTTGATTTGCAGTGGAAGGATGTGCAAAGTAGAGATAGAAATAATGGGGCGTAAAGGTGCAAAATAAATAAATAAATACAGTAGGGAAAGAGGTAATTGTTTGGGCTAAATTATAGATGGGCTATGTACAGGTGCAGTAATCTGTGAGCTGCTCTGACAGCTGGTGCTTAAAGTTAGTGGGGGAGATAAGTGTTTCTAATTTCAGAGATTTTTGTAGTTCGTTCCATCATTGGCAACAGAGCACTGGAAGGAGAGGCGGCCAAAGGAATAATTGGTTTTGGGGGTGACCAGAGAGATATACCTGCTGTAGTGCATGGTACAGGTGGGTGCTGCTATGGTGACCAGCGAGGTGAGATAAGGGGGGGACTTTACCTAGCAGGGTCTTGTAGATGACCTGGAGCCAGTGGGTTTGGCGACGAGTATGAAGCGAGGGCCAGCCAACGAGAGCGTACAGGTCACAGTGGTTGGTAGTATGTGGGGCTTTGGTGACAAAACAGATGGCACTGTGATAGACTGCATCCAATCTATTGCGTAGGGAATTTTGTAAATGACATTGCCGAAGTCGAGGATTGGTAGGATGGTCAGTTTTACAAGGGCATGTTTGGCAGCATGAGTGAATGATGCTTTGTTTCAAAAATTCTAGATTTAACTTTGGATTCGAGATGTTTGATGTGAGTCTGGAAGGAGAGTTTACAGTCTACCCAGACTCCTAGGTATTTGTAGTTGTCCACGTATTCTAAGTCAGAGCCGTCCAGAATAGTGATGTTGGACAGGCAGGCAGGTAAAGGCAGCGATCGGTTGAAGAGCATGCATTTAGTTTTACTTGTATTTCAGAGCAATTGGAGGCCACGGAAGTAGAGTTGTATGGCATTGAAGCTCGCCTGGAGGGTTGTTAACACAGTGTCCAAAAAAAGGCCAGATGTATACAAAATGGTGTCGTCTGCGTAGAGGTAGATCAGAGACTCACCAGCAGCAAGAGCGACATCATTGATGTACACAGAGAAGAGAGTTGGTCCTAGAATTGAACCCTGTGGCACCCCCATAGAGACTGCCAGAGGCCCGGACAACAGACCCTCCAATTTGATACACTGAACTCTATCAGACAAGTAGTTGGCGAACCAGGCGAGGCATTTATTTGAGAAACCAAGGCTGTCGAGTCTGCCGATGAGGATGTGGTGATTGACAGAGTCGAAAGCCTTGGCCAGGTCAATGAATACGGCTGCACAGTATTGCTTCTTAAGATATCGTTTAGGACCTTGAGCGTGGCTGAAGTGCACCCATGACTAGCTCTGAAACCAGATTGCATAGCGGAGAAGGTACGGTGGGATTAGAAATGGTCGGTAATCTGTTTGTTGACTTGGCTTTCGAAGACCTTAGAATGGCAGGGTAGGATAAATATAGATCTGTAGCAGTTTGGATCAAGAGTGTACCCCCTTTGAAGAGGGGGCTGACCGCAGCTGCTTTCCAATCTTTGGGAATCTCAGACGACACGAAAGAGAGATTGAACTAGTAATAGGGGTGGCAACAATTTCGGCAGATCATTTTAGAAAGAAAGGGTCCAGATTGTCAAGCCCGGCTGATTTGTAGGGGTCCAGATTTTGCAGCTCTTTCAGAACATCAGCTGACTGGATTTGGGAGAAGGAGAAATGGGGAAGGCTTGGGCAAGTTGCTGTGGGGGGTGCAGTGCTGTTGACCGGGGTAGGGGTAGCCAGGTGGAAAGCATGGCCAGCTGTAGAAAAATGCTTCTTGAAATTCTCAATTATAGTGGATTTATCGGTGGTGACAGTGTTTCCTATCTTCAGTGCAGTGGGCAGCTGGGAGGAGGTGTTCTTAGTCTCCATGGACATTACAGTGTCCCAGAACCTTTTTGAGTTTGTGTTGCAGGAAACACATTTCTGCTTGAAAAAGAACGCCTTTGCTTTTCTAACTGCCTGTGTATATTGGTTTCTAGCTTCCCTAAAAAGTTGCATATCACGGGGGCTGTTCGATGCTAATGCAGAACGCCATAGGATGTTTTTGTGTTGGTTAAGGGCTGTCAGGTCTGGAGAGAACCAAGGGCTATATCTGTTCCTGTTTCTAAATTTCTTGAATGGGGCATGATACAAAAAATAACCAGGCATCCTCTAATGACGGGATGAGATCAATATTCCTTCCAGGATACCCCGGCCAGGGCGATTAGAAAGGCCTGCTCGCTGAAGTGTTTCAGGGAGCGTTTGACAGTGATGAGTGGAGGTCGTTTGACCGCTGACCCATTACGGATGCAGGCAATGAGGCAGTGATCGCTGAGATCTTGGTTGAAAACAGCAGAGGTGTATTTAGAAGGCAATTAGGTTAGGATGATATCTATGAGGGTGCCCTTGTTTACGGCTTTTGGGTGGTACCTGGTAGGTTTATTGATAATTTGTGTGAGATTGAGGCATCAATTTTATATTGTAGGACGGCTGGGTTTTTAAGAATGTTCCAATTTAGGTCGCCTAGCAGCACGAGCTCTGAAGATAGATGGGGGGCAATCAGTTCACATATGGTGTCCAGAGCACAGCTGGGGGCAGAGGGTGGTCTATAGCAGGTGGCAACGGTGAGAGACTTGTTTTTAGAGAGGTGGATTTTTAAAAGTAGAAGTTCAAATTGTTTGGGTACAGACCTGGATAGTAGGACAGGACTCTGCTGGCTATCTTTGCGGTAGATTGCAACACCGCCCCCTTTGGCCATTCTAGCTTGTCTGAAAATGTTGTAGTTAAGGATGAATATTTCAGAATTTTTGGTGGTCTTCCTAAGCCAGGATTCAGACAAGGCTAGAACATCCAGGTTGGCAGAGTGTGCTAAAGCAGTGAATAAAACAAACTTAGGGAGAAGGCTTCTAATGTTAACATGTATGAAACCAAGGCTAATACGGTTACAGAAGTCATCAAAAGAGAGCGCCTGGGGAATAGGAGTGGAGCTAGGCACTGCAGGGCCTGGATTCACCTCTTCATCACCAGAGGAACAGAGGAGGAGTGGGGTAAGGGTAAGGCTAAAATCTATGAGAATTGGTCGTCTCGAACGTCTGGAACAGAGAGTTAAAGGAGGTTTCTGGGGGCGATAAAATAGCTTCAAGGTATATTGTACAGACAAATGTATGGTAGGATGTGAATACAGTGGAGGTAAAGGTATTGAGTGATGATGAGAGAGATATTGTCTCTAGAAACATGATTGAAACCAGGTGATGTCATTGCATGTGTGGGTGGTGGAACTGAAAGGTTGGATAAGGTATAGTGAGCAGGGCTAGAGGCTCTACAGTGAAATAAGCCAATAAACACTAACCAGAACAGCAATGGACAAGGTATATGGACATTAAGGAGAGGCATGCTTAGTCGAGTGATCATAAGGGTCCAGTGAGTAGTGAGGTTGGTTGGGGTCACGGCGATTCAGACAGCTAGCCGTGCCATCGGTAGCAAGCTAGCATAGGATTGAGGTTTGTTTTTAGCCACCTCGTGCGTTTCCATCGGTAGATTAGTGGGGTTCCGTGTGGTAGAGGGGATCAATCCAATTGGCAAAATAGATATAATTATAGTGACCCAAGAAAAAAATATCCGAATAGACCTATTCAGATAGCAGCCGATAAGACAGCTAACGATTCGCTGGCCGTAGATGGGCGTTCAGGTAACGTCGCAACCGAGGGGCCAGTTGGATAACTCCCTCGGGCAGATAACGTCGGTAGTCCATTCGTGAAGGCCTGGTGGGGCTCCGCATTGGCAGTAAAACGGGTCCGGATAGGTGATTGTAGCCCAGGAGTGGCTGATGGAACTCTTCAGCTCGCTAGCTCCGGAATAATTGACCCCAAAACTCAAACATGAAACATATTTGTCAGTGTTTTACACTTACAGCACAGGAATTACATTTCTGAGTGCATGATATTCAGTTTCACTGGCATATAGGATGTTCTATGGACGGTCTTAAACTGCAGTAATTTATGTCTGAGATTATATGAACATGACTGGGCATTCAAACAAACATGTATCCATTCATCATCATCAATATTATGCTGTGTACTCACTGTGCACCATGACAGTGTAGTCTGTAGAACTGTGTCTGTGTGAAAAGTAGGGAATTAGCTACAAGTAGTACCTAGCCAGTTAGTATTATTGAATTACTATGGGTTTATGACCTACACACACTTCAGTGGGTATTGTAGGCAGGTAACCATGCCACAATTAAGATCAAATTTTGTAGACAAGCAACGTATGTGAATAGGCAACATTTCATTCTGAAGTCAGAGTTTATTTTCTCTCGCTTCAGCTCAAATAATGGCCACCATTGATTAAGAAAATGTACATAATTGTACATGGCTGCATGCTGCATACATAATTGTGCATTCTTTGCATACTGTCTGTTGAAGCTTGCATCGAAAAAATGCTTAAAAATCTGTAAAAATGGAGTCTCTGTGCCCTCTGTGCTCCATTTCACATACTTCGATATGGACTCATTTGCGTGCTCGTAGAATGGTAGTATGCATTTTGAGAAACACCCATTAGCTAATGTTACACGGCAGTTACAATACTAGCTCAGCACGGGGAATAAATACTCAAACAGCAGTTGCCTTGCCAGCTAGATCAGTCAAATAAAGAGCAACCAGTTTTTGCTCTGCATGCTTTTACAACTTTGAGAAAAAATGCAACACGTAGACAGTGTATTCACATAGACAGTAGTAGCAGACAGCAGCACCGTGCTGGTCAGAAGCTTTGCCTTCATACAGCATGTCAACAAACTCTGTGGTGTCTGTGTGTTCCTAAATAATCCAGCCCGGTTGTAACCGCCAAACAGTCTACTTCACTGCTCTGAGGCTTCCACATGTTCCTAAAGCACACCGATGCCACTTGTTTTAATAACAGGGCAATGATAAAACTGGGGAGACAAAAATTCAATTTTAGAATATGGGGGGGTGGGTCATGTCCCCCCCATCCCCATTGAAATTTGAGCCACTGTTATTATTGTGTGCAGAATGCAATATTTATTTTCAAATTGATGGTAATAAAGTGTTATGACATTTCAGAAATCTTTAGACTAGAGAGGGAGGGAGGAAGGAAATTAGGATGCATGAAAAAATCGTGACACGCTCCCACACAATGGGACTATGAAATGTCTTATTTTCAAAATAGACAGCTTCAAGGGCTAAATATTACACAAGGAAAAATTGCACCATGTCTGCTTTGTAAAAAATAGAGAGCGAAGCTCATGGTTTTAAAGCTTTTAAAAGAGAGTCAGACATGGCTGCAGACAAGCATCATCTCACTGTTAATCCCTAGAAGCTCTCAGTCTCACATCAGAATTAGACATTCATCCATGTTTTCAAATGTCAAATTGTTCCGATGTTGTTCCAAACGTCACCTTTACGAAAAAAGATTGCAGTCAGAATGCAGTATAACTGAAGTACACAGCAGTATAACAGCAGTAGAACTGCAGTATGCGGAAAATACTCATCCAAAATCACATATTTTTTTACTGCAGTAAGAATGCAGTGTAAATGCAGTAAGAATGCAGTTTATTTTGCAATTACTGTGTCCAAAATACCACAGGTTACTGCAGTTACTGAACTTTTACTGCAGTTTCAAATCTGACCCCCCCCCCCAATTGTTTTTTATAAAGGCACATTTTGTCATGCCCTGACCTTAGAGAGCCTTTTTATGTTTCTATTTGGTTTGGTCAGGGTGTGATTTTGGTGGGCATTCTATGTGTTGTATTTCTTTGTGTTTGGCCGAGTGTGGTTCCCAATCAGAGGCACCTGTCTATCGTCGTGTCTGATTGGGAATCATACTTAGGTAGCCTTTTTCCCAGCTATGTTGTGGGATCTTGTCCTTGTATTGTTGCTGTTGAGCCCTACAAGGCTTTACATTTCGTTGGTTCTCGCTTTCCTGTTTTTGTGGTTATCATTAAAGAATATGATTAACTTACCCCACGCTGCATCTTGGTCTAATTCGACCAACGACGATCGTCTCACATTGTGAAGTGTTTAAGGTTAAGTTTAGGGATTAACTCCACATTTTTAAGGTTACATTTAAGTTTGGGCATTAACCCCTAGAGTTAATTGACACACCGGTGCATCAGTCTAAATTACATAACAAAAAAATCCCCATCAGAATCAGTCAGTTTAAGCTAGAGATATCTGTTGTTTTGCATTGGATGCGTCTCAATCAACCGCATCCGCCAGTTTTGCACATCTGCATCTGCGGCGAAAGGTGGCAGACCATGAAACATCCCTAAAATCGGTCTTCTCATGAAAACGGTTCACAAGTTCACAAGCGTCACGGGACTAATTTTTAAGGTTACATTTAAGTTTAGGCATTAACCCCTAGAGTCAATTGACACACCGGTGCATCAGTCTAAATTACATAACAAAAAAATCCCCATCAACATCAGTCAGTTTAAACTAGAGATATCTGTTGTTTTGCATTGGATGCGTCTCAATCAACCGCATCCGCCAGTTTCGCACTTCCGCATCTGCAGTGTAAGGTGGCAGACCATGAAACATCCCAAAAATCGGTCTTCTCATGAAAACGGTTCACAAGTGTCACAGGACTCGTCTGAAGGTAATCGGTATCGGCTGTAAAAAATGTATGGAAGTGTGTAGGTAGTTTTATGCCTAACCCAAAAAAGGGTTGAAATACGTGTAAAATAAATAAATAAACATATATATACAGTATCAGTCAAAAGTTTGGACACACCAACTCATTAAAGGGTTTTTCCAACAGTCTTGAAGGAGTTCCCACATATGCTGAGCACTTGTTGGCTGCTTTTCCTTCACTCTGCCATCCAATTCATCCCAAACCATCTCAATTGGGTTGAAGTCGAGTGATTGTGGAGGCCAGGTCATCTGATGCAGCACTCTATCACTCTTCTTGTTCAAATAGCCCTTACACAGCCTTGAGGTGTGTTTTGGGTAATCGTCCTGTTGAAAAACAAGTGATAGTGTCACTAAGCGTAAACCAGATGGGATGGCATATAGCTTCAGAATGCTGTGGTAGCCATGCTGGTTAAGTGTGCCTTGATTTCTAAATAAATCACTGACAGTGTCACCGGCAAAGCACTCCACACCATCACACCTCCTCCTCCATGCTTCACAGTGGAAACCACACATGCCGAGATCATCCGTTCACCTACTCTGCGTCTCAAAAACATACGGTGGTTGGAACCAAAAATCTCACATATGGACCCATCAGACTATCATGATGTTGTATTAGTTAATGTGACGACTGTTGCTCATCGAATGATTAAAGGTTTCTAATTTGCTTGATTAACTGATTCAAGCAATTGTTAACTCGTTAACCTGGGGCACCATGGGGAAATTAGTTTTATTGAGTTTCTATTAACTCAAAGAATATCAGAATATGGATTTTGCAACAGCCGCTAATTAATCAGTTACCTCTACAATCTCATTCTGAAAGTCGCATAATCCGTGAATCTGCACGGACCCGGGTCTCACCAATGAGTTCGTACCACACCAATCTTAGTTGAGTATTTATTTACTAGAAAGCTAAAATGATGATAAAAGATACTCATAGACAAAAACACATTCTAGGCTATTGATTAGAACTTAGTATAACGGGCCAACACACTATGGCGCGTGTTACCCAAAATGGGGATTTAAAAGAGAGAAAAAGAGAATGTACACGAGAGAAATATACATTTGGGTGAATTTGTCAGTTTTCTCAGAATTTGTCATTCTGAGTTATGCTTATTCTAACCCTAGCCTTGCCCCAAACTGCCGCTCTTATGGGTCAGAATACAAAGATGTAATTAAGTGTGGAAGGTCTCCGTGGATTCCCCGCGTGGACTGTTCAGGCTGCTCAATGACGCACTTCTCCGGCGCTTCTCTGGTTGTCCTCACGATGTCAGGGTCTGTTCCCTCGCCCTTGCTCTGGAAGGTGTCTTCTGAGGACAGACAGCTATGTAGCTCAGAGCTCACAGCGTAGGAATGAAATAGTGTAGATACCATGGGGAGTGGAGGCTAGGTGGTCCGACTTGAATTCACCCGCTTAGACACAGCTACTCATCCATAGCTTGGGTAGAAAAATAATTTTAGACAACTAACTTCATATTTCATCTTTACCAAAACATTCTCTTTACATTTACATTTAAGTCATTTGGCAGACGCTCTTATCCAGAGCGACTTACAAATTGGTGAATTCACCTTATGACATCCAGTGGACACACAACGTACAATGTATAAACATCAAACATATACTAGGAAAACTCTTAACGTTACATTGTTTTCGTAATAACTTCATAAATGAACCTTTAATAACAAAACAAAAATTACATTTTCATATTTCCTCTATCGTCATGACCACCATTGTGGCTGATGGAAACCATTGTTCCAATGTCCTTTTTTTGCATGTTTAATGTTCTGAGGTTGGTTCTCCATATTGAGAACACACAGGAATGTTGTCTGTGGCCTAAGATTTATCATGGGCGCGAGGGGTCATAAAACCCCCACATCTTCAGACCCCTAGATCTCTCCTCCTCTGTTGGGGTTGAGAGATAATCTGTAGGGTTGTGGTCTCCTGTAACCTGACCTGATCAGGACAGTCATGACAAGACGAAAGGACAGATTACCACCGGTATAATACCCATTGCTCTCGTTTATTGGTCCAAGCAAGTCTCTCCTTATTATTGGTGTCCTTTAGTAATGGTGTCTTTGCAGCAATTTAACCATGAAGGCCTGATTCACGCTGTCTCTTCTGAACAGTTGATGTTGAGACGTGTCTTGAACTCTGTGAAGCATTTATTTGTGCTGCAATCTGAGGTGCTCTATTGAACTTATCCTCTGCAGCAGAGGTAACTCTGGGTCTTTCTTTGCTGCGGCGATCCTCATGAGAGCCAGTTTCATCATAGCGCTAGATTGTTTTTGTGACTGCACTTGAAGAAACGTTCAAAGTTCTTGACTGACTGACCTTCATCTCTTAAAGTAATGATGGACTGTCATTTTTCTTTGCTTATTTGAGATGTTCGAGACATAATTTAGACTTGTTTTTTTTTACCAAATAGGGCTATCTTCTGTATAGCACACCTACTTTGTCACAACACAACTGATTGACTCAAATGCATCTTAGGGAAAAGCCCCATTTTTTCTAAATTGCGGCCTGAATGACGCGCCAAAAGTAAACTGCCTGTTGCTCAGGCCCTGAAGCCAGGACATGCTGTGCGTTTTGTTGCTAACCTTACATTGCTACCTGACAACTTTATGTTTTTTACTTTTTAACCTCTCTGGCCCACCCGGGACGCAACTGCACCCCCTGACAACAATAAATGCAAATGCGCTACGCCAAATGCTAATAGCACTCGTTAAAACGCAAACGTTCATTAAAATTCACATACAGGGTACTCAATTCAAGCTACACTCGTTGTGAATCTAGCCAACAAGTCAGATTTGTAAAATGCTTTTCGGCGAAAGCATGAGTAGCTATTATCTGATAGCAGGCAACACGCCGAAATACCAGAACCGGACGTAAAACAAAGGAATTAGCGTAGCCGGCGCTACACAAAACACAGAAATAAAATAGAAAACATTCATTACCTTTGACGAGATTCTTTGTTGGCACTCCTATATGTCCCATAAACATCACAATTGGGTCTTTTTTTCGATTAAATCGGTCCTTGTGTACCCAAAATGTCAATTTATGAACAACGTCAGATCCAGTAAAAACAAATTTTTTAAACGCAACGTTATTTTTTTAAATTAAAAAAGTTGCCTATAAACTTTGACAAAACACTTCAAACTACTTCTGTAATCCAACTTTAGGTATTACTAAACGTTAATAAACGATCAAATTGATCACGGAGCGATCTGTATTCAATAAGCACGCGTTTGGGTAACGTAACTAACTTTTCTGGTTCCATTGTTTACATCTGTGAACTTGACAACCGAATGTGGCTATTACTCAGATGACCAAGGATTTAGTTGAATCGAAATCACAACACTGGCGACATCGTGTGGAAGCTGTAGGAACTGTAATCTCACTCTTAATTATTTTTCCTTCCAATAGACAATACATGGGCTGGCGTATTGAATTTTTCTTCGTCGATTTAGTAACCAGGTTTTCTGGCGATTTTGACCACGGAACTCGTTCTGTTATAGTCACAGACACCATTGAACCAGTTCTAGAAACTTCAGAGTGTTTTCTATGCACACATACTAATCATATGCATATACTATATTCCTGGCATGAGTAGCAGGACGTTGAAATGTTGCGCGATTTTTAACAAAATGTTGAAAAAAGTAGCCCGATTAATGTTTATATTTTTAGTTTTCCCTCACTCAACTTTCTTTTTTTTCATTCAACTTTTTCACTCCGGGCGCTATATCTGGACGTGGTTCGTCAGGACCTCCACCAGCTGAAGCTAAGTAGTAACATTAACATGATGCCTTCTAATTGCAGTCGCTATACTCATAATATACAGGAGAACAATCGTCTTACAGCGAGGATAGCTGTGCTGCAAGCCCAGCTTCAGACGCAATAGTTAGGCAAGGGTAATTTCAGTGTGGGAAAGGATGAAACAGCGTCTGTGCCACCAGTAAGTACAGATAGTAGTATAAATCCCCTCGCATAGTCCCCGCAGCCGGACAACTTTCTCATGATTTCTGGAGGGAAATGCGGTAGGAATGCGGCTCATTCAGCCGACAGAAACTTTCAACCGGTTCTCCCCATTGAGGAACGAGTCGGAGTCAGAGGCTGAGACTTCTCTGGTCTCTACTCCTCCCATTACGGGGTCTGAGTCGCCGAAGCCTCCCACCATTAGCTCTGACAAATTGAAAACCTTAGTCATTGGCGACTCCATTACCCGCAGTATTAGACTTAAAATGAATATCCAGCTATCATACTCTGTTTACCAGGGGGCAGGGCTACCGACGTTAAGGCTAATCTGAAGATGGTGCTGGCTAAAGCTAAAACTGGCGAGTGTAGAGAGTATAGGGATATTGTAATCCACGTCGGTACCAACGATGTTAGGATGAAACAGTCAGAGGTCACCAAGCGCAACATAGCTTCAGCGTGTCGGCATTGAGTAATTGTCTCTGGCCCAATCCCAGTTAGGGGGAGTGATGAGCTCTACAGCAGAGTCTCACAACTCAATCGCTGGTTGAAAACTGTTTTCTGCCCCTCCCAAAAGATTGAATTTGTAGATAATTGGCCCTCTTTCTGGGACTCACCCACAAACAGGACCAAGCCTGGGCTGTTGAGGAGTGACGGACTCCATCCTATCTGGAGGGGTGCTCTCATTTTATTTACGAACATAGACAGGGCTTTAACTCCCCTAGCTCCACAATGAAATCTGTGCAGGCCAGGCAGCAGGCTGTTAGCCAGCCTGCCAGCTTAGTGGAGTCTGCAACTAGCACAGTCAGTGTAGTCAGCTCAGCTATCCCCATTGAGACCGCATCTGTGCCTCGACCTAGGTTGGGCAAAACTAAACATGGCGGTGTTCGCCTTAGCAATCTCACTGGAATAAATACCTCCTCCATTCCTGCCATTATTGAAAGAGATTGTGATACCTCACATCTCAAATAGGGCTACTTAATGTTAGCTCCCTCCTTCCAAGGCAGTTATAGTCAATGAACTAATCACTGATCATAATCTTGATGTGATTGGCCTGACTGAAACATGGCTTAAGCCTGATGAATTTACTGTGTTCAATGAGGCCTCACCTCCTGGTTACACTAGTGACCATATCCCCCGCGAATCCCACGAAGGTGGAGGTGTTGCTAACATTTACAATAGGAAATTTCAATTTACAAAAAACTCTTGATGTTTTCGTCTTTTGAACTTCTAGTCATGGAATCTATGCAGCCTACTAAATCATGTTTTATAGCTACTGTTTACAGTCCTCTTGGGCCATATACAGCATTCCTCACTGAGTTCCCTGAATTCCTATCGGACCTTGTAGTCATAGCAGGTAATATTTAAAAACAATTCACATTGAAAAGTCCACAGACCCACTCCAAAAGGCTTTCGGAGCCATCATCGACAGTGGGTTTTGTCCAACATGTCTCCGGACCTACTCACTGCCACAGTCATACTCTGGACCTAGTTTTGTCCCATGGAATAAATGTTGTGGATCTTAATGTTTTTGCTCATAATCCTGGACTATCGGACCAACATTTTATTCCATGTGCATTCACAACAAATAATCTGCTCAGACCCCAACCAAGGATCATCAAAGTCATGCTATAAATTCTCAGACAACCCAAAGATTCCTTGATGCCCTTCCAGACTCCCTCTGCCTACCCAAGGACATCAGAGGACAAAAATCAGTTAACCACCTAACTGAGGAACTCAATTTAACCTTGTGCAATACCCTATATGCAGTCGCACCCCTAAAAACATTTGTCATAAGAAACTAGCTCCCTGGTATACAGTCTTCTGACTAGCTTGGAAAGACAGTTCCGTGCAGTATGCTCGATCATCCTATTTTTCCAATTTAATTGAGGAAAATAAGAACAATCCAAAAAATGTTTTGATACTGTCGCAAAGCTAACTAAAAAGCAGCTTTCCCCAAGAGAGGGTGGCTTTCACTTCAGCAGTAATAAATTGATTAACTTCTTTGAGGAAAAGATCATGATCATTAGAAAGCAAATTACAGACTCCTCTTTAAATCTGCGTATTCCTCCTAAGCTCAGTTGTCCGAAGTCTGCACAACTCCGCCAGAACCAAGGATCAAGGGAGATGCTCAAGTGTTTTAGTACTATATCTCTTGACACAATGATGAAAATAATCATGGCCTCTAAACCTTCAAGCTGCATACTGGACCCTATTCCAACTAAACTACTGAAAGAGCTGCTTCCTGTGCTTGGTGCTCCTATGTTGAACATAATAGACGTCTCCCTATCCAACGGATGTGTACCAAACTCACTAAAAGTGGCAGTAATAAGGCCTCTCTTGAAAAAGCCAAACCTTGACCCAGAAAATATAAAAAAACTATTGGCCTATATCGAATCTCCCATTCATCTCGAAAAAAATACTATGCCTCAGGACTACCTGGCATGATGACTCCTAGCTGTCCCCAGTCCACCTGGCCGTGCTGCTGCTCCAGGTTCAACTGTTCTGCCTTCGACTATGGAACCCTGACCTGTTAACCGGACGTGATACCTGTCCCAGACCTGCTGTTTTCAACTATTTAGAGACAGCAGGAGCGGTAGAGATACTCTCAATGATCTGCTATGAAAGTCCAACTGACATTACTCCTGAGGTGCTGACCTTTTGCACCCTCAACAACTTCTGTGATAATTATTATTTGACCATGCTGGTAATTTATGAACATTTGAATATCTTGGCCATGTTCTGTTATAATCTCCACCCGGCACAGCCAGAAGAGGACTGGCCACCCCTCATAGCCTGGTTCCTCTCTAGGTTTCTTCTTAAGTTTTGGCCTTTCTATGGAGTTTTGCCTAGCCACTGTGTTTCTACACCTACATTGCTTGCTGTTTGGGGTTTTAGGCTGGGTTTCTGTACAGCACTTTGAGATATCAGCTGATTTAAGAAGGATTATTTAAATCAATTTCAATAAATAATAATAATCAAATACATTTGATTTGATTTGCATATAATTGGTAACATTGGAGAGAAAACACTTTGAAGTTTGTAGAATGGTTAAAATAATGTTGGAGAATATAACACAATAGATTTGGCAAGAGAAAATCCAAAGAATAACTAACTAAGACCATGCTCTTACAATGGAAAGTATAAGGGCATACTGGAAATTAGCTTCCACAGGGTGTCAGCAGTCTATGTTCAAGGTTTCAGGCTTGGAACTTTAAAACAAATAAAAAATATGAGTTTTAGTACAATGTCACAGTCTGGAAATTCGTGTTTGTGCGCGCCATGAAGAAAGGACACAGTTGCTAAAATCGGATTCTTATTGAACATACTTCTTTCCATAAGAAATATTAGTGTTCGATTACATTTTAGGGTATCTGAGGACTACATAGAAACATATTTTGACTTGTTGAAACAAAGTTTAAGGATAGATTTTCGGATTCATTTCTCTCCCTGTTGAACGAGTGGATTACTCAAATTGATGGCGCACACTCAACTGACTTTTTGGAATATAAAGAAGGATTTTATCGAACAAAATGACACTATATGTTATAGCTGGGGCCCTTTGGATGACAAATCAGAGGAAGGTTTTCAAAAAGTAAGTAAATATTTAATCGCTATTTGTGAATTTATGAAACCTGTGCCAGTGGAAAAATATTTTGATGTGGACCGCCATCCTCAAGCAATCGCATGGCATGCTTTCGCTGTAATAGCTCCTGTAAATCAGACAGTGCAATTAGATTAACAAGAATTTAGATTAACAAGAATTCAACCAATATAAGACACTAAAATTTGCCTAAATGTTTAATATCCATTATTTATTATAAATTATTATTTATTTGAATTGCGTGCCTTCCAGTTTCACCAGAAGTTGTCCCGCTAGCCCTAAGAAGGAAAGACATTGTACAAATTGACTTTTAATGAGGCACACCTGTTAATTGAAATGCATTCCAGGTGACTATCTCCTCAAGCTAGTTGAGAGAATACCAAAAGTGTGCAAAGTTGTCATTAAGGCAAAGGGTGGCTACTTTGAAGAATCTCAAAGATAAAATATATTTTGATTTGTTTAACACTTTGTTTGGTTACTGCATGATTCCATGTGTGTTATTTCATAGTTTTGATGTCTTCGCTATTATTCCACAAATGTAGAAAATAGTAAAACTAAAGAAAAACCCTGGATTGAGTAGGTTAAGCCAAACTTTTTACTGGTACTGTATATACAATACCATTCAAAAGTTTGGGGTCACTTAGAAATGTCCTTGTTTTTGAAAGAAAAACACATTTTTCAAAAAAAAAATATTGTCCAATAAAATAACATCAAATTCATCAGCAATACAGTGTAGACATTGTTAATGCTGTAAATGACTATTGTAGCTGGAAACGGCTGATTTTATATGGAGTCTGCGTCACTCTGGATTTTACAGCATTACCAATGTTATTTTTTAGATTGTAAACAGTAGTGGCCTGAGTATCGAACCTTGGGGCACCCCTTTATGTAACTGAAGGAACTCAGATTTGACCCCATCTACCTTGAAACCATGAAACCATCGGCAGGCATCTGTACCCAACCCTGTTGAGGACAGCTTATTCAATAGAATAACATGCTCTGCAATGTGAAAAGCTTTTCAACAATTTATCATACATGCAGAACAATTATTTCTATCATCTAAGGCAGTGGTCCCAAACTTTTTATAGTCCTGTTCCCCTTCAAACATTCAACCTCCAGCTGCGTACTCCCTCTAGCACCAAGGTCAGTGCTCTCTCAAATTATGTTTTTTTTTGCCATCATTGTAAGCCTACACATTTATTGAACATAAGAATGAGTGTGAGTTTTTGTCACAACCCGGCATGTGGGTAGTGACAAAGAGCTCTTTTTGGACCAGGGCACAAATAATAATATAAAAATAATCAATAATTTTGCTCTTTATTTAGCCAGCTTACATAGAAAACTTTATTTGTTCATTAAAAATTGCATTTAACACACTATGGCTGAGGAAAAGCACTACTCCCAATATACGTGAACCCCAAATCAATGTCGTTCTAATCATATTTGTGCCTCTTTGATGGTCCAACGTTCCTGTCTGTTGTTCGGTGCTTTCCCGAGTAAGGGGGCAGTAGCAGTAGCTCTTTGGGCTGCATCAGATTCCCAACAGTCAGTGTCCATGCTAGCTGGGCTAACAACAAATGTAGAATTACTGATGCTAGCATTGGACGTGCTCATGGAAGCAGAACTTGTGTCGTGACAGGTGCAAGTGTAGTGCTGCTGGTAAACATTTATCAATTTTTTCTGACCCAAACGGAATTAGCATTAGCTACGTTTGGCTACATACGGACCGTTAGTGGAATTCCCGAGAGAGAGTAACGGTTAATGTGATTGGATGTTAATTATTTGACTAGGCTACCTATATTTGACATTGTGTTGTTATTTCACAGAACACTTGATGGTATAATTTTATTTTGGCAGTGAAATGAGGCTACTCAGGTGAGAAAAAACCTCACCCAAACATATAGTCCCATCGGAAAATTTTAATGGACTGTTTGAAAATGTGAATATATATATTTTTTTGAATAATATATATATTTTTTAAATGTGAATCACATTTTTATTTGGCGTACCCCAGACGGGAATACCTGATCTAAGGCATTTGCAATATATTTTACAACAAACATGGTATGGCCGTAGTGGTGTTGTCGCGGCTCTCCCCAGAACTGTTGCACATTCTGTTCACCAGTTCCAGAAGTCTAAGTCACCAGTTTTCAAGGCTTCACTGAACGGGATTCATTATCATCAACCCCGGACTGTCTTGTCTTATTACACACCCCTGGTTCTCACTTCCCCTGATTAGTATGTTATACTGTATACAGTATGTTCCCTCTGTTCCCTCTGTCCGCTATTGTTCCCATGTCCGTTGGTTGTGTGAGTACCTATGCGTTGGTGCAGCTGTTATGCTGCGTGCTTTATCTATTGTGAATTACCCTAGAACCCTAAAGATTAGAAATCTGCCGCCGTCATCCCCCTCTTCAAAGGGGGTGTTACAAACCTATATCCATCCTGCCCTGCCTATCTAAAGTCTTCAAATGCCAAGTTAATAAACAGATCACTGACCATTTCGAATCCCACCGTACCTTCTCCTCTGTGCAATCCGGTTTCTGAGCCGGTCACGGGTGTACCTCAGCCACGCTAAAGGTACTAAACGATATCATAACCACCATCGATAAAAGACAGTACTGTGCAGCAGTCTTCATCGACCTGGCCAAGGCTTTCGACTCTGTCAACCACCGTATTTTTATCGGCAGACTCAATATCCTTGGTTTTTCTAATGACTGCCTTGCCTGGTTCACCAACTACTTTGCAGACAGAGTTCAGTGTGTCAAATCGGAGGGCATGTTTTCCGGACCTCTGGCAGTCTTACTGGGGTACCACAGGGTTCAATTCTCGGGCCGACTCTTTTCTCTGTATACATCAATGATGTTGCTCTTGTTGCGGGCGATTCCCTGATCCACCTCTACGCAGACGACACCATTCTGTATACTTCTGGCCCTTCCTTGGAGTCTGTGCTAACTTACCTCCAAACGAGCTTCAATGCCATACAACACTCCTTCCGTAGCCTCCAACTGCTCTTAAACGCTAGTGAAACCAAATGCATGCTTTTCAACTCATATTAAACATTTCCAATACAAAATCAAATCTAGAATCGGCTATCTATTTCGCAACAAAGACTTCTTCACTCACGCCACCAAACTTACCCTAGTAAAACTGATTATCCTACTGATCCTCAACTTTGGCATTGTCATCTACAAAATAGCTTCCAAACCTCTACTCAGGAAACTGGAAGCAGTCTATCACAATGCCATCCGCTTTGTTACCAAATCACAAATCGACCCCACTCTGTGCAATTCGTCCACCCACACAAACAGTGTGGTGAAGAAGGAGCAGCAGTACCTCTTCAACCTCAGTAGGATGGATAAATTTGGTTTGTCACCAAAAGCACTCACAAACCTTTACAGATGCACAATCGAGAGCATCCTATCGGGCTGTATCATCCTGTCGGGCTGTACGGCAACTGCTCCACCCACAACCGTAAGGCTCTCCAGAGGGTAATTAGGTCTGCACAACGCATCACCGGGGGCAAACTACCTGCCCTCCAGGACACGTACACCACCCGATGTCACAGGAAGGCCAAAAAGATCAAGGACAACAACCACCCGAGCCACTGCCAGTTCACCCCGCTATCATCCAGAAGGAGAGGTCAGTACAGGTGCATCAAAGCAGGGACCGAGAGACTGAAAAACAGCTTCTATCTCAATGCCATCAGACTGTTAAACAGCCACCACTAACATTGAGTGGCTGCTGCAAACATACTGAGTCAACTCCAGCCACTTTAATAATGTAAGAATTGATATAAAAAAGTTTCACTAGCCACTTTAAACAATGCCACTTCATATAATGTTTACATACCCTACATTACTCATCTCATATGTATATACTGTACTCTATACCATCTACTGAATCTTGCCATCTTGATGTAATACATGTATCGCTACTTTAAACAATGCCACTTGTATATGTTTACATACCCTACATTACTCATCTCATATGTATATACTGTACTCGATACCATCTACTGCATCTTGCCTATGCCGTTCTCTACCATCACTCATTCATATATTTTTATGTACATATACTTTAATTCCTTTACACTGTGTGTATAAGGTAGTTGTTGTGGAATTGTTAGGTTAGATTACTTGTTCCTTATTACTGCATTGTCGGAACTAGAAGCACAAGCATTTACCTACACTCGCATGAACATCTGCTAACCATGTGTATGTGACAAATAAAATTTGATTTGATTTGGCAGGTGCTATGTTTAGGTTTGAATCTGGATTGATTAACATTAAGAATACTATTTACAGATAGAAAATAACGTATAAGTTTGTTGACCAATGATTCAAGTATTTTTGCAAGACAAGGGAGCCTAGAAATGGATAGATACAGGGCATTGGGAAAATATTTAGACCCCTTGACTTTTTCAACATTTTGTTACATTACAGCCTTATTCTAAAATTGATAAAACTATTTTATTTCCTCATTAATCTACAGACAAAACCCCATAATGACAAAGCAAAAACAGATTTTTTTGTACTCAGTACTTTGTTGAAGCACCTATGTGTAATGCGATGCTACTGGTGGCAGAGAAGTCAGACACAGGAGTGCGGAAACTGATTTCAATGGTTGTGTTTAATAACCATAAACCACACCGTAAACAGAATAATAATAAATAATGGGTTAAACAAAACCTGGTAAATACCAGCATAACGTGCACAAGCATTACAACAAACAATTACGGACAAGGACATGGGGGGGAACAGAGGGTTAAATACACAACATGTAATTGATGGAATTGGAACCAGGTGTGATGGAAGTCAAGACAAAACCAATGGAAAGTGGATCGGCGTTGGCTAAAGTCGGTGACTTTGACCCCTGAACGCTGCCTGAACAAGGAGAGGGACCAACTTCGGCAGAAGTCGTGACACTATGGCAGCGATTACAGCTTAAATTATTATTGGGTATGACGCTACAATCTTGGCACACCTGCATTTGGGGAGTTTCTCCCATTATTCTCCCTTCATCTCAAGCTCTGTCAGGTTGGATTGAGCGTCGTTGCACAGCTATTTGCAGGTCTGTCCAGAGATGTTTCGATTGGGTTCAAGTCCGGGGTCTGGCTGGGCCACTCAAGAACATTCAGAGACTTGTCCCGAAGCCACTCCTTTGTTTTCTTGGCTGTGTGCTCAGGGTCATTGGAAGGTTGGAAGGTGAACCTTCACCCCAGTCTGAGGTTCTGAGAGCTCTGGAGCAGGTTTTCATCAAGGATCTCTCTGTACTTTGCTCTGTTCATCTTTCCATTGATGATCTCCTAGTCCTGGTCTCCTAGTCCCTTCCACTGAAAAACATTCCCACAGCATGACACTGCCACCACCATGCTTTACCGTAGGGATGGTGCCAGGTTTCCTCCAGAAGGGACGCTTGGCATTCAGGCCAAATAGTTCAATCTTGGTTTCATCAGACCAGAGAATCTTGTTTCTCATGCTTTGAGTCCTTTAGGTGCCTTTGGCAAATTCCAAGCAGGCAGTCATGCACATTTTACTAAGGAGTGGCTTCCATCTGGCCTCTCTACCATAAAGGCCTGATTGATGGAGTGCTGCAGAGATGGTTGTCCTTCTGGAAGGTTCTCCAAGCTCTATCAGAATGATCATCAGGTTCTTGTTCACCTCCCTGACCAAGGCCCTTCTCCCCTGATTGTTCAGTTTGGCCTGGCAGCCAGCTCTAGGAATTGTTTTGGTCGTTCCAAACTTCTATCATTTAAGAATTTTCTTTGGGACCTTCAATGCTGCATAATGTTTTTGGTATCTTTCCCCAGATCTGTGTCTCGACACAATCCTGTCTTGGAACTCTAAGGACAATTCCTTCGACCTCATTGCTTGTTTTTACCTTATTTACACAGGTGTGTGCCTTTCCAAATCATGTCATATCAATTGAATTTACCACAGCTGAACTCCAATCAAGTTGTCGAAATATCTCAAGAATGATAAATTGAAACATGATGCACCTGAGCTCTAATTTTGAGTCTCAAAGAAAAGGGTCTGAATAGTTATATAAATAGCTATTTCAGTTATAATGTTTATAAATTTGCAAAAGAATTTAACTTTTTTCACCTTTTCATTATGGGGTATTGTGTGTAAATTGATGAGGAAATAAAATACTTTTATCCATTTCAGAAACAGGCTGTAACGTAACCAAATGTGGAAAAGGTCAAGGGGTCTGAATACTTTCCGAATGCACTGTAATTATCAAGATCACTACAATCCCCACACGTTGCTTTCCGCACTTTTGTAATATTTCTTGATAATGAAGTTAAATACAAAATGTGTGTTACTGAGCCAGCATTGAGGGGTGCTGCATTCTTAAGCAAAGACGGGTCCAAATTGTCAGCCCCAAATGACTTCTTGCTGTCAATAGCTAATAAGGCAGCGAGAACAGCTGTTTCTGTGAGTTACCAAATTTAGAAACCCTTACTTTTATTTCCCATGTCACGTGAGGTTGACTGATCATCCATCGAGGCAACTGGAGGCTGTACGTGGGAAGAACAGTCAACTGACTGTCCAAGAACAGTATGACCACCATTTATTTTAAATAGGAAACCAGCTGAGATAAATGATGATTAATATAATCACGAATCTTGACTTTTTCAATAATGATGCAGGAGTCTAAAACTACTTACTTAGGCAAGGAAGTAGAGGAATTACCCCACTTCAACTAATTCATGGTTTTCCAGAATTTAGAGGGGTCACTAACATAATCTGTCATAGCGCTAAGAATGTAGTTTGATTTGGCCTATTGAAGCAAGGCAGTGCATCTATTTCTCAATTACCTAAATAGCTTCCAATAAGCTAACGAGCCAGTTTGTCTAACCTTGGCCCAGGCTAGATTTCTTGTCAAGAGGATGCCTGAGAGTACAGGAGAGTACCATGGGATCGTTTGCTTTTTGGCTCTGAGTCGCTTGGAAGGGGTATGTTTATCATCAATAGAGGTAAAAATGAGCAGAAAAATGTAAGTGCCAAAACAGGGTCTGGTACGCACCTAGTAGAAAAAAGATCTGAATAATATGCATCATGAAGGAGCACCTGTGGAGTGAATTTGAAGAACAAAAATTACAATTTTACGAGGGTCACAGATTTTCAATTTGGTATCTCTAATGCAAGCAAAAGGGCAGTGGTAGCTGTTATTGTTTGCAAAAACACCACTCACCAAGAGGGTCCTGTGTGGCTCAGTCGGTAGAGCATGGCGCTTGCAACGCCAAGCGTCGTGGGTTCGATTCCCGCTGGGACCACCCATATGTAAAAGTAGTGGCCCCAGCCGACTTGTAAGTCGCTTTGGACAAAAGCGTCTGCTAAATGGGATATATATATATACTTGGGGACCGTTAGTCAGGATAAGTTCAATCAATGAGGAGTTTGCTCAGTTTTTTATATTCATCTGAGTTGGTTTCATTGTCAGCTGAGTCAAGTTGAACTCAAGACAGATATTCTTAAACTGATCTAAGGCATGTGTATCAAGATTTAAATCTCCTAACACAACCATTTCAGATACCAGAAAGGATTTTAAATAATCAGAAATACTACCAACAGCCTCCGCCGAAGCTGCTGAGTGGCGGTAGACCGCAGCAATATATGCATGTGCATATAACCAACAGCTCACATATTTTAGGGACAGAAATGCTAAGAGAGCATGATGCCATAAGAGAAGATCTTAGATATATAGCCACCCCTCCCCCACTTTTACTTCAGGATTTTGGCTTTATCTACCTCCCCAGAGTCAGAATTTGTGGAACACTTCAGACCAAAATACAATTTTTATGTCTCTGTGCAGATTGAAGGAAGTTACTAATTAGCATGAACTCAATTACTAACTAGCGTTAGTGCATTGTCTAGAAGTCTATGGGAACAGCTAGCATGCTATCTGTTCCTGTAGATTACCAGATATTGTGCTAACACTAGTTAGCATTGGCTTGCAAAACTACCTCTAACGTTCTTCATACTGGACGCAGAGACATAAAAATGGTATCCAGAAGTCTGACCCATCTGACTCATCTGGGGGAGTAAATAATGGGCTTCTTTGTCAAAATCCCAAAGTATCGCTTTAAATTTAGAGGGAAACCCCATGAAAGCAGTACTCATAACAAATATACTGTCAATCCTTTGGACTTCAGACCAAAATGAGGGCAGTCTATACCCAAGACTGCTCATCTAATACCAATATTTTTTTCTCTAGAACTAATCTAATGGTTAAAAGATTACCAGACACTGGTAGCAGATGTGTCCTGCAGTCAGTCCAGTAGTTTTGCTCTTTTTAAGAACCAATCAGAGACTTTGCACAGAGCCCAATACATCAGCACTGTTTCATGAAATCAACCCAGGTATTAATCTCAATAAAGAGAGGAGTAATGCAACATGTAATAGATGTGGCACGCGCAGCGTTGACTGTTATGGCACAGCGGGGAGCGTGTTAGTGTAATAGATGTTTTAATCTAGGGGAGATAGTGGCCACCATCCGCCAGCGGGTTTCAGCTGCGACCACCCAGAGCAGAAACAGCTTTTATGATTTTGCGAAGACGTTGTCAGGAACACATTTAATTGTTTTCTTTCACCCTAGCAGACTGCTGTAGCCTGAGGGATGCTGGGGGAGAGAGTGAGCCATCATTTAGCGTAGTACCTCCACAGAGTGTTGCTGCAGGTAGGGAGAAAAGGGTGGTATTGCAATTGTTTTAAAATCTGACTGCGAGATGCTAAAGCAATTGTATCATTTGACAGGAAGTAGGGGTTTGGTCGAGGTGTGTGTGTCTGTCTGCGTTTGTGTTACTATCACTGATCCCCCCCCCCAGCGGCGGGCAGAGATGTTGTGAAATCCTGGTAACCGATATCTTGCAGACACAAATCAATATGAATATGTGCATGAAACAAATAGACTGCATTAGCATAATTTCCCAATAGATTCCATTGGAAAGAAAACAGTCTCAGAAGATGCATGGAAAGTGGAACAGAAACTCTGTTATTAAAACAAATAACAATAGTATCGACTTGAAGACCAAGGTAATATAGTGATAACTAAATTCTGTGACGAGATACGTCATATGTGTACAAGTTACATTCGTGGAATGTTGAGCATATAAGTTACCAACATCTTTGGTAATTTAGGTAATTAACAGAAAATATATGGCAATCTATGGTAGCTTTGGTAATTTATTCTTGAATAACTTGCATATAAATCTATATTCATATATTGTATTCATTTTCTACATCTGTGTCTATATTGTTCATGAGTTTCTAGTAGACACCCCATATTGTTCAAGAGAAAATAGCATAATTGATACCAAAAAATGCATCTAATCAACAATGGCATTATTTTCAATCAACTCTGCAACACGTCCAACTATTGACTTTTTTCACAAATGCCACCAGTTTGACACGAAAACATTGACAATAAATACCTATCGACATAGTCAAATAAATAAGTGTGTTAAAAAATACAATATAAAAATACAGTTTCATGCTGAAACCCTCATATTAAACACCAATGGTATTCACTAAGTTGATACAGCTTTGTCATTACATTTATTTAATGATTTAATGATTTCATATAATGTATTTTACATAATATAAATAATAATAATAATAATATATCCCATTTAGCAGACGCTTTTGTCCAAAGCGACTTACAAGTCGGCTGGGGCCACATATGGGTGGTCCCAGCGGGAATCGAACCCACGACACTTGGCGTTGCAAGCGCCATGCTCTACCGACTGAGCCACACAGGACCATGTTATAAGGCCACACAGAGGGCCAGCAATAATTACACACATCTGTGACAATCTGAACTACCCAGAAAGGCCAATAGATGTCTTCTTATAAAAGTCCTTGAAAGTTACACAAATTCTGGTAGTTTACTGGTAAACTTAGGTTTTCAGTAATATACCCTGTTTTTGCAACACTACGTGTATCACATTAAAACAATGCCTTCATTAGTGGCTAGATCTATAAGAAACCTTGAGAGCCATATCCTCAGGACTTAGTTGATGGTGAGGCTGAATGGAGCAGATCTATGGAGTGGCGTGTGCTACCCAGACATCCCCATCTTTCTCCTGTGCACAGGCACTAACTTCGACTGATATTCAAATGAATACGGTGTTTGCATGATTGGAATATTGGACATAGATCTGTTGACAGAGGCTATTTAGCAGATGATGAATGACAACAATACACAGCCTAGGGTCCCAAATGACTGAGCAGTGATCTCTGAAAGACTTCTCTGCTAACAGCGCTAACTCTGAACAGTTTGGGTTGGGTGGAAGGGGTGGAATAGACAGTTGTTTAGCATGCCAAACTTCAAAGACTGCTTGCTGCTGCAGCCCTGAGCGAACAACATATCTCCAACAGTTCTGCAGGAAAAAGACACTCTGCATAACTGGGTTATGAGATGTAAGCCGACAGCATGATCAGTCACCCTAGATACATGAAGGATGCAGAGGAAGAGGAGAATCCCCTCAGCATACTCACATTCTGCAGCTGCAGGCCCGTGTCAGGCCTCAGGCTCGATTTGGACGACTCCAAAGCAGAGGCGTTGCCGCTGTAGTTTTTGAGGCTGCAACTCTCTTTCAAGTGGGCCTGGAGTTTTTCTCTGCGTCTCCTGAGGGGGCGAGGGGGAGTACATATACGTGGCATGTTAACTAAATCCCGGCATTGCCTTGACCTTTAACCCTCAGCCCCACTCTGTGCCTCTTCACCCCTAGTCATTGCAGTGAAGAAGTGTAAATTGAGCGGCTCTGATGGAGTTGATAGGTTCCTGTGCTGTAACTTCATTATAGATTCCTTCCAAATGGCACTAGATCATGGTTTTATCTGATTATCTTGTTGTCAGGCTGCTCACTCACTCACATCATTATATTACAGACCCTATAAAATTACAATGCAATTTATCAGAGGGCTTTCTGCTCCATATACCATGAATGACAGTTTGCCATTACAGCTTTGATGTTTGGGCCAGAGTGCTGGATGAATATATAAAGGATATACATTCTAGATAGGTGCTTTCAGACGTTAATAGGATGTAAAACATACATAGACAAATGTTGTGTGCAGGGCCCATACCAACACAATAAAACAAATTGTCAAGAGCTTTCTTTCCTTATCGGTTCCTTAAAATGATGTACATGTATTAATGTTAATTAGAGGGATACAATTGTGAATCCGGACTCTTACAGTAGGCTCTTTGACATGGAGTGGCAGCTGAAACTAGATCAATAGCCAATTGCCTGTAGTGTGTGCTATGGGTTTAGGTGTGTGAACTGAAATCCAACCCTATGGGTGCTCGTGTCCACCCACTTGTTCCGACAGTAGAGAGCCATACAGAGAATGCCCAGAACACTGATCCCCACGGTGATGCAGGTGATTGACAGCACTTGTCTCTTGTACACCTCCTTGCTCTCTGTTGAAATGAAGAGAAGAGGAAGAGCTGCCATTGACAGAGGAACAAAGAGCACAAAATAGGAAAAACTGGGAGAGAAGTTAAGGAACAGATGATCACAGAGAATAAAACATGGCCCGTAGCTCGCTGTAATAATAATGTCTTATTTTCAAATGCCACTTTACAAACCCAAACTACCCCCCAGTTACTCTTATCAACGTCATATCATCGGATGCAAAGCCTTGTAATAGATGCTAGTAGTAATGTAGCCATGTCTGATTACAGAAGATAAGAGTTATAGCTGTAATGGTCATCATTAACACTAGAGCCGCTGGGCCTTGAGAAACCCCCCATAAAGCAAATGAGCAGTCATTCTAATTGCAACATGCTAACAGTGTAATTTCATATAAGCTATTGCAAAAATAGTAATTTGGTTGTGTTTATGAAGGTCTTAGGTAAAATTAGAATACGGAAAATATATATATTTCAATTAACATGAAGCATTTTCATTAGTTTATGTTACTGTAGCCTATATGTAAAAAAAACAACAACAAAAAAACACCACAATTCATGTGTTCAATAAATTATATTAGTGGAATGCCTTTGTTACAACTATGAAACAGAAAGCACATGTCTTGGAACATGGTAACAGCTTCTTTTTATAATGACAAAATAAAAAAAATACCCCAACCACCAAGACTCACGGTCAGCAAGACGAGCAGACAAATGAACATCATTTGACTAAACATCATTATAAGAGCCAAGTGTCCATAAATTGTGAAAATCAGTACCAAATCTATAACTGCATTATAATGAATGTACTGTACTATATGTGTCTATATGACAGCAGTAAAATATTTTTGATTATTGTCAGCTTGTGCTCACATGGTGTGGGTCTTCACAGAATTGCATCAGTTGGAGCATGTTCATGTCACATAAACAGCGAAAGCTGGTGAGTGCATTGCTGATGTTTTTTGCTTCAGATGTAAGGTCTGCTCTCTCAGTGATGACATTTTGTGCTGATAATCAGCCTGTAGCATTGTCACCGGCTTGCTCTATCCAAACAGTGCTGTCTCCTGTCTCACCGTTTCATTTGGTACCACGGGCACCTGCTCAGTGTGCGCTTTTCTGGATTTTTTTTGCATTTAGGCCACGAAGGTTTAGGCTGAGGCTCAGAATCAGAAGAAAAATCATCAGAAATGTCATGATTCCCCACCATCTGAGTTATTTTCATTCAGATTTTGTTGCAACGCTAACACAGAATCTGCATCTATTTGTCTTGGACTGTGTCCATTCGTCTTTCAGTATGTACTTCAAGTGGAGCAGAATAGACTGATAGGACTGCTTGGATTTGGTGGTCTGATATAGAGTACATGCCACTTTGAGATTATAATTAGAATAGACAGAGTGTGAATTACACCGTGATTATAATAAAGACATCATTTATAACACACTGGTTGTGTTAATGTTCAATTAACACAACCAGTCATGATGCTTTCATCTGATTGTCAAACAAATTACTTCGAAAAGTGTGCCACCTGTGTATGTTCGTCCGTTCCAAAATAATTAAAACAGTGCAATGGATGTACACTTCTGCCATTTAATGAATGGAATTGGTCATCTCTTACAAAACACCAAAATGTGTTCCTAATGACATTGGGCCATTGATTAGGACTACATTAATTGATGCGTCTTGCTGAAAAAATTTACCTTTTTTGTAGCTTGAAAAGTCAGGACACCCGAAATGGGGCTGAGTTCATGGGGCTAGTTCATGAGTTGTCAATAATTCATGAGTTGACTACTTTTTTGTCATCACAGATCGTGTTACATAAAACACTACCTTTATTTCCTTACAGTAATGACAGTGTTCTTTGTAATTATTAATCATATAACACATTCATTAGAACTTTGCACTTAAACTCTGTACTATTATTGGATCTTGGAGATCTCAGAAAATGCACTGTAATTGTAACTATACCTATGTAACATTTCATGTTTTGCCACGAAAACAGTTCTCATGAGTACACAAATCACAAATAATGTAGGCCTATGCCAATGCAAAATCAAATGCTTCTAACCGAAAGAGTCAACTATAGGCCTACTCTCATTAATATTGGATGGATTGGATGTGCATTGTTGTTTAGCTGTCGACTACTAGTCTAGTGATATTGGTGACCATTATCAGCTGATCCAGGAAGGAAAACATATATTTCTAGAAATTTTTATTTATTTGTTTTATTTTACCTTTATTTAACTAGGCAAGTCAGTTAAGAACAAATTCTTATTTTCAATGACGGCCTAGGAACAGTTAACTGCCTTGTTCAGGGGCAGAACGACAGATTTGTACCTTGTCAGCTCAGGGATTTGAACTTGCAACCTTCCGGTTACTAGTCCAACGCTCTAACCACTAGGCTACCCTGCCGCCCCAAAATAAAAATGATAAATAAATGGTCTATTTATTCTGAACACGGACTGCACAGAGAACACCAATACCCGGGAGCACCTTTAAAAAAGAAAGCAATGGACGCTCCGAACAGCTGACTGACAAAAGCAAACAATGATAAATCAACGGATAAATCTAATGCATTGGAATAAAGTCAGGCTATTTTTATCAAGGGTGCATGGCAAGCAGATGGCGAAAACGAGAATGTAGCCTTCAAAGGAAAATCTATGAGTTGAAAGGAGCTCAGCTGAGGCCAAAATTCAGCACTACTGCATTGTGGACAGGGAGGCGGTTTGTGATGCCACACAGAACTAAATGGTTTAACCATGAAATGAGAGGTGGGGTTGTTAATTTCATTTGGAAGCTTTTATTTTCATATTTACCACTGTAAAACATATTTACCACTGCATTTCAACAAAATAGGATAATATTTTGGTTTGTTTTACTTTTGTTGCATTTAGGTGACTAATGTCTCATTCAGGGGAGCTGAGTACCCCCTGGCTCCCCCATATTTCGTACCCTGAGAATAGATCAATACAATCAAATGGCACATCCTGTTCTTCATTTATAATTGGTGGTAACATCATTATGCATACTTTGCTTCCCCTCACTCATCATCTCATCAACCCATTCTCCCCCTTTCCCTCCCATCATTTACTTTATTTATTTAATCTTATATGTATGAAAGTAGTTTCGGTATAGTTTAGGTTCAGTTGTGAGGCAATTATCAGTGTGATTATCACCTGGGCATGGCATCTATCAGGAGAAGGAGCAGAATAAGAAAAGGCAATGGGGGAAAACCATTCAAAATATGAAATGCCCTCCTAAAACTGGGTATAACTCCAGTTCTGTTTGTGATATTAAGATTCTAACAATGACAGTGTGCTATATAGACGTATTTAGGAAAGGTCAGGGACAGATAGCGGCATGACTTTAAGAATGGCAGAGTAATGTTTATTTATTTATTTATTTATTCATGAGCAGTCCAAATTACTGTTTTAGTAGTTCTACTGTTAAGGGTGAAAAATATCAGCTGCCTCTTTTCATATGAAAAACTAAATCATAGTTGACTTCAGAAGCATTTATAGGCAATCAATCAGATATTGGCCGCACATTCTGTAAGATGGATTGTCCTTTTGAACAATTTAAAAGTAAATGCTATGTCCTGCCTTGGTATAGAATCTGAAATTAGATCGGCTAGTCTATTGCAGTCCTACACACAAAAAAATGTGGGTTCTTCAAGGGGAAGGAAAGGGTGATGGTTCTATGTGGAACCATAGTGACCAAAATAACTCTTTGAGCCCTTCAATGGTTCTTTGCAGTTCAATACAGGGTTCTGTCCTCTTTTAGTAATAATGTAGGGGTGGCGGATCATTCAAATATTTTGGGGAATGGTTTGCTCACAGCTCTTTTTGTGCAACCATGAGTGAGTGTCATTCCAGTTTATCTAATCTGTTGGGTGTTATGTTATTAAATGTTATGTATGAGTATGGCCAGTTACAGTGTATTGTGAAAGACTCACGTATGGAATGTGTCAATTGAGAATAGTTGACTAAATCAGCAGTTCTCAATTCTCTCCTCAGGGACGCCAGCTGTTCCCGAGCTAGCATACCAGATTAAAGTTCTTAATAAACACAGTAATAATTTTAACAATTTTAACAATATAATAAGGCTTTTAAACCAGAATGAATAACCCTGTATGGTTCTACAATGAACCTTTTGAGATTGAGAACGTTTCTTTATAGAGCCATTCTCCATAAAGGTTCTATAAGGAACCATAAAAAAGTGTTTTATATAGCCCGCAAAATGGTTGTAACCATGGCGAAACCCTTTTTTGGTGCTTTATAAAATAATTTTTTAATGGTTCTTTATAGAACCGTAGGAAAAGGTTATTTAGAGCACCATACAGGTTCCATTTAGAATTGTATGAGCATGGTTCTTTATATAACTTTAAAGAAAATGTTACATGGAAGCACCAAAAAGGATTATGCTATGGTTACAAGCCAAATAACCCTTATTTGGCACTATATACACTGTAGAACCATGTGTTTTAGTGTGTATCAAACAGGAATAACCCTACTGTAGCCAACCCATACTGTCAAGACTCACTGCCTATTTACTTATGCGCATGATTGGCTATTGAATGAATGATTGAAATAAATGTAGTCTGTACTGTTTGTGAAGCCAGTTATGTCAGAAAAGGAGAGACATCCTGTAGATAATGATTTAGGTCTATAAACTAAAACTTATTTTTACTTTTTGTATTATAATTCCTGTGCATCAAACACCTCCCATTTTCCCCAAACGAACAATAAGCCTATTTGCTTGCCTTCTACAAGTTGTGTGCACGCATGGTTTGAGATTTGTCTGGAGATACAAATACTTTCCCATCAACTTAAACATTTCAACCTTTGCGGGAAAACTGTCTTACTCAAGGTTGAGAGTTTTTTTGTGCGAATATACCTTTGATAAATGAGGCCCCTGGAGAGCTTCGGGCTCCTATTGGCCTTTACAGCCAACTGTAGAACACGCCACACATGAACCAGTAATATATTCATTTACTTTATCTTATCAAAATCAATATTGAAGCCAAAATACTTGAAAGCTAGGCTAATTAACCACCTTCTCCCTCCCTCCCTCCTACCCTCCTCCCCCACCAGTAGTTTCCAGGGTCAGTATTGTTGTTTTGATGTCTCTCAGCCGGAGTCATCACGTCACCACATTTACTATAATTATGAGAAGAGAGGAACCCTGTTGTAGATGTAGGTAAGTGGTATCTGTAATTCCATGATAGCTAACACTCCATGTCACTCACAATACTGCCATGCAACCAAACAACTTCACTGATCATGGACTATTTTATGTCCATAATTTCCCAGCATAGTATTATGATACACCAATGGGAAAATATTTTTTACGCTCTTCCTCTGATGCACGTCATACATGCTGTGTGTACAAGCCCTGCTTGAAGGTATTTAAAGTGTGTTGTCAAGGTCAGCCGACATTACATGAAGATGTAGCCTACGGTACACAATCCCCTGTGCTCCCATTCACTGATTCAGAAAAATATTGTATTTATTTGCAGGCGTGCAAGGTAATCATTTGTTTTCATTCCAATATGAAGAACAAATGTGACTCGTTTCAGGAAACTACTTCACAGGAGAGGGATTTGAACGTAATTTTTTTAAATCAAAATGTTTCTTTGACAGAAAATGCCTTCTGGAACAAATTGTTAAATTACAAGCCTAGTTGGTTTAGCTACAAAAATATATCACATAGTAGAACTGCATAAGTGTTGCTCTCCACTTTCTGGAGTAACAAGTTTTGAAAGTAGAATTGGAGTATGATAGCTAAGATGGGGAAAATTCTGGCGTTTGATTGCAAATTTGCAGACAGAGTTAAAAAGAGAACACACAGAAGGCTATGTTGTATAAAACTCCTATCTCCGGATTACATCTTCAAACTAAGGGGCAACAATGGCATCCGTGACAGAGGGAGAAGCATCCATCCATGCATATGGGTATGAGAGTCTAGCTAGCTACATTTCCAGATAATACACATTTCTAATTTTGTCAGAAAGTACTTTTCTTTTCAAGTTAAAGTGTACCGCTAGCTAGCTAGCTAACGTTAGCTGGCTGGTTAGCTGGCTGGCTTGCTAACGTTACATGTGTGATCTGTGTAGTAATATTATTTTTACCTCAGAGCCATTTGCATTGCAAGTTATAGCCTAATGTTAGCTCCCTAACATTGAACCTGGCTGGTTAGTTACCTGCAGAACCATGCAGGGTAGTAACGTTGAGTTGGGATTATGGTTCATTGTTTAGCTAGCTAGCTAGCTACATGTCTAAACAAAAGACTCCGCTAATCAAGTAACTATTTCAATAGAATGTGAGGAATATTTTGGACTTTAATAAAGCCCTTTTGTGAGGAAAAACTCATTTATATTAGCCAGTCATATGAAATTAATAGATTAGGGCTAAATGTATCTATTTAAAATTGACTCATTTACTTTTATAAACTGTTAACTAAGTAAAATCTCTTGAAATAGTAGCATTTATATTTTTGTTCAGTATATATAAAGTACCGGTCAAAAGTTTGGACACACCTACTCATTCCAGGGTTTTTCTTAATTTTTTGGTATTTTCTACATTGTAGAATAATAGTTAACACATCAAAAATATGAAATGACACACATGGAATCACGTAGTAAACAAAAAAGTGTTAAACAAATTCACAAATTGTTTATTTTAGATTCTTCAAAGTAGCCACCCTTTGCACACTCTCCCAACCAGCTTCAAGAGGTAGTCACCTGGAATGCATTTAAATTTTTATTTAACTAGGCAAGTCAGTTAAGAATACATTCCTATTTACAATGACGGTCTACTGGGGAACAGTGGGTTAACTGCCTTGTTCAAGGGCAGAATGAAAGGTTTTTACCTTGTCAGCTCGGGATTTGATCCAGCAACCTTTCAGGTTACTGGCCCAACAGACTAACCACTAGGCTACCTGCTGCCCCAATTAACAGGTGTGCCTTGTTAAAAGTTAATTTGTGGACTGTCTTTCCTTCTTAATGCATTTGAACCAATCAGTTGTATTGTGACAAGGTAGGCATAGCCCTATTTGGTAAAAAAAGGAAACGAGTCCATATTATTGCAAGAACAGCTCAAATAAGCAAAGAGAAATGACAGTCCATCATTACTTTAAGACATGAAGGTCAGTCAATCAAGTTTCTTTAAGTACAGTCGCAAAAACCATCAAGCGCTATGATGAAACTGGCTCTCATGAGGACCAACACAGGAAAGGAAGACACAGAGGTACCTCTGCTGCCAAGGATAAGTTCATTAGAGTTGCCAGCCTCAGAAAATGCAGCCCTTATGAATGCTTCACAGAGATCAAGTAAAAGACACATCTCAACCAACTGTTTAGAGGAGACTGTTTGAATCAGGCCTTCATGGTCAAATTGCTGCAAAATACTTGGGCCAAGAGACACGAGCAATGGACATTAGCCGGTGGAAATCTGTCCTTTGATCTGATGAGTCCAAATTTTAGATTTTTGGTTCCAACCACTGTGTCTTTGTGAGACGTAGAGTTGGTGAAATGAATGATCTGCAAGTGTGTGTTTCCCACAGTGAAGCAAGGAGGAGGAGGAGGTGTGGAGTGCTTTGCTGGTGACACCCTCAGTGATTTATTTAGAATTCAAGGCACATTTAAGCAGCATGGCTACCACAGCATTCTGCATCAATACGCCATCCAATCTGGTTTGCGCTTAGTGGGACTATAATTTGTTTTTAAACAGGACAATGACCCAACACACTTCCAGGCTGTATAATGGCTAAATGACCAAGATGCAGCAGGATGGAGTGCTGCATCAGATGACCTGGCCTCCACAATCACCTGACCTCAACCCAAATGAGATGGTTTGGGATGATTTGGAACGCAGAGTGAAGGAAAAGCAGCCAAAAAGTGTTCAGCATAGGTGGGAACTCCTTCAAGACTTTTGGAAAAGCATTCCAGGTGAAGCTGGTTGAGAGAATGCTAAGAGTGTGCAAAACTGTCATCAAGGCAAAAGGTGGCTACTTTGAAAAATCTTGTTTGTTTAACACTCTTTTGGTTACTACATGATTCCATGTGTGTCATTTCAGAGTTTTGATGTCTTCACAATTTTTCTACAATGTAGAAAATAGTAAAAATAAAGAAAAACCCTTGAAAGAGTTGGTGATTCGAAACATGCCCATGATATGACCATCTTAACCCCCCCCCCCCCCCAGTTTAGACATTTAGAAAAAACTCTGTATGTATAGCATGTGGTCGGTCGGGTGCCACCAGAAAACTCTGATACTGTTACATGATTCAGTGCATTATTTTAATATAAAGATATTACTCTTCCTCTGTAGTTTGTGCAGGAACTGTAATCACTAAGTCGAAGCCCTTTAATCACATACAGATGTAAGATCTTAATTTGATCACTCTTTTGTTGCTGATAATTTTCATGCACTGCAGGAAGTGCAGATGAACTTCGTGATTCACATAAATTAACTGAAAATCCACCGATCAAGCAACATTATGGAGTAAACATTTATTTATCTGTGACAAAGGTCAAATTAAGATCCTACATCTGTAGCTTATGCCTATACATTTGGAAACAAATAAAATCAATATGAGAGAAACACATGACAATCACATGACAATTTTGACATTATTATAGACCATTATTCTACTAATAAGACACAATTACGCTGGAATAACTATGTAGCCAACAACTATATATATACCTCCTGATGCATTGGAACGAATATGAATGGTAAAACTGGTATCTGTGTCGATTCCCTCCACTGTGTCTGACACCATTCCCTATGACTGTGAAACAGACAGATAACCCAAAACACAGTTTTTATCACAGAGCCCCTGCTGTTCCTAGTTTCAGCTGACAGACAGACTTCTCCACCTTGCCATTAAAGGACTTGAGTCACGGGAAGAACAGAAAGCTAACACTTTTGTGTGACATCCCTATATAGATGTAGATTCGAGCCAGATTGCTACAGCAGGGAAATAATCCTGGAGCAACAAGAAATGTGAAATATTTGGGGGGGGATATAAATATTTTGTTAGGGCAAATCAATTTTGACATTTTAAAGTGGAAATTACAAACTTTAGAGGCCTTTTTATTAACCTTAAATACTCTACAAGTTTGCATTTCCTGCAGTACATCAGTGTGAGTACATGGTTTATTTGACCTGCCATGCCTTGGAGTAGAGAAGTTGGGGGGAAATAAAAAATATAAAATAATGCAATTGTGCATGTACAGTGCTATTTATGTTTTCCACTCAGTGAAGCCTTTGATGGTCATGTTATACATGGCAGGGGACTTTGGCCTTGGATGGTATCAACTCCTCTATTTTGCAGATAACTTCTTTAAACTGGATAATGACAGAGGAGACTGATATTTCACTCTTACTCCAGGAATCACATCAAAGAATATAACCCCCTCAATACATACATTCACACAAACAAGCACGTGAGCATGCACGCACGCACGCGCACACACACACACACACACACACACACACACACACACACACACACACGCACACGCACGCACGCACACACACACTAATTCTGTTTTCTTTTTCTTCACATGGTCTCTTTTTAGACAGCATTCGACTTGCAAATGCAGTGTGAGTGATTGTAATTATTATTACAATAGCAGAGCTGTAGGCACCAGGCTGTCTCCTCATTCCTGTGTCCATTGTGAAGCTGTGGTCCAGAGAGCAACATGACATTCCCTTCCCAGTTATCACTTTGAGCCCTTGCATATGCATGGCAAGGATCAAGAAAACAAACCAAGCAAACAGAAAAAAATGCACAATGAAGCAACCTGTCACTTCTTCAGTCCTGTCAGTTGGAATGCAAGCCTCACAGTGGATGTTGGTAGCAGTCTGCTGAGGGAATGACGTGCGTTGTCAAGCAAATACTTTTTATTGGCCAACAAAATCAAACATTATTACTCTCCCTACTGATGGAGGGCCTGGAGCAGCACACCGCTTTTATCTACCTGAGATCTCTCTCCACCTTCAACTGTCACTTCCCCTCTCATTCTGTTTCTCACACCGGTCCTCTGCATCCCTTTTTATATCCTCTCATCTGGAACTCACTCATTCTTTTTTCTCTCTCTCTTGCTGCAGTATCTCTGTCCCCTTCAAACAGAAAAACAATTAGATTTCCCCCCCATTGTATCACAGAAGTATGTTAGCCAGCAATACACAGTATGGGTTTCAGTAGATACGCTAAAGTTTGCTAGCTAGGTGGCTTGCAGGAAAAATAACTTAGGTAGGCACCATATTTGTCATCTGCCCTTTTTTGGAGCTGGCATCGGCTTAACTACCTGAGCTTCTAACGTTAACCCTTTGTTTGGAACCCTCTTCGCTATATTCCGATTGAGACCTGAATGGTTGAATGTCACCATGTAGCTCCCCCCCATCATTATAAGGTGTATCATTCAGCGCCTGATGCCCAGACCTACCTTCCTCTTGGGCAATTATGTGTGAAACACATCCTACTGTCCTAGAAATGTCTCGGACATGATGAAAACATCCCTAGATTCACCCAGTGTGAAATTCCCCTTTAAGTAGAGTGCATTGCAGTGGACTAGATTGGAAAGGAAATGTTACAGAATCCCCCTGCCGAGGGCACTGTAGGACTATTTTCCGGCATATGTTGTTTATTTGTCCGGCTGGCACCACAGAGACTAGCTCTCACTCATCCTCACCCTTTCTCCCCATCACATGAGAGAATCAACATCACCTCCAGCTCGTGTCCCCAGCTAATCAGACTGTCCCCCATGCACTCCACACTCTGGCCATGCACTGGTCATGCATCCTCTGATTGGCCAGATGCTAGCTAGCGTTGCACTGGAAGGACAGATCCATGGCGTGCTTTGGTATATGTACATGGGATGCATGACTACAAAGTAAGTTGTTGTTGTTTAGCTTGGCTTTATATAGCTCTACGTAGCTATTACTATGTTATATTCCGAAGTTGTTATTAGTATTGGCTATTGTTACCTCTAGTGTCATTTCTATGTATAATACTTGCTATTTATGTTGCTCATTTGTATAGCCTCATTGAATGATATTAGGGAACATGTCGACACCAACTATGTTGTTGTTATTATTGTTAGCAATCATGCTAGTCATTTTTCCTATATTGCTATGTAATACCTGGTTATTAGATACAGTCCTTACTAGGGCTGTGGCAGTCATTACATTTTGTCAGCTGGTAATTGCCATGCAAATGACTGCCGGTCTCACGGTAATTGACCATCAATTAACAAACACATTTAGCATCTCCAGGCCTACACGTAAACAAGCTGCTGATGCACGCCTTTGGAACATTGACAAAAAAGTGTAAAAAATCAATATAATATACATCATCACAATAAATCCATTATTTATTCTAATTACAGCAACAAGGGACAGCACATCTAACTACAGTTGAAGTCAGAAGTTTACATACTGTCACGCCCTGGCCATAGTTTACTTTGTATGTTTCTATGTTTTGATTGGTCAGGGTGTGATCTGGATGGGCATTCTATGTTGGATGTCTTGTTTGTCTATTTCTGTGTTTGGCCTGATATGGTTCTCAATCAGGGGCAGGTGTTAGTCATTGTCTCTGATTGGGAACCATATTTAGGTAGCCTGGGTTTCACTGTGTGTTTGTGGGTGATTGTTCCTGTCTCTGTGTTTTGCACCAGATAGGGCTGTTTCGGTTTTCGTATGTTTGTTATTTTGTTAGTTTATCGTGTATAGTTTCCGTATTAAATCAAATGAATCACAACTACGCTGCATTTTGGTCCGCTCCTCCTTCCCACAATGAAAGCCGTGACACATACACTGAGGTTGGAGACATTAAAACTCGTTTTCAACCTTTTCAACCACTCCACAAATTTCTTGTTAGCAAACTATAGTTTTGCAAGTCCGTTAGGACATCTACTTTGTGCATGACACAAGTAATTTTTCCAACAATTGTTTACAGACAGATTATTGCACTTATAATTCACTGTATCACAATTCCAATGGGACAGACGTTTACATGACTGTGACTTTAAACAGGTTGGAAAATTATGTCATGGCTTTAGAAGCTTCTGATAGGCTAATTGACATAATTCGAGTCAATTGCAGGTGTACCTGTGAATGTACTTCAAGGACTACCTTCAAACTCAGTGCCTCTTTGATTGACATCATGGGAAAATCAGAAGAAATCAGCCAAGACTTCAGAAAAATAATAGTAGACCTTCACAAGTCTGTTTCATCCTTGAGGGCAATTTCCAAATGACTGAAGGTACCACGTTCATCTGTACAAACAATAGCACGCAAGAATAAACACCATGGGACCACGCAGCCATCATACCACTCAGAAAGGAGACATGTTCTGTTTCCTAGAGATGAACCTACTTTGGTGCGAAAACTGCAAATCAATCCCAGAACAACAGCAAAGGACTTTGTGAAGATGCTGGAGGAAATAGGTACAAAAGTATCTATATCCACAGTAAAATGAGTCCTATATTGACAAAAACCTGAAAGGCCACTCAGCAAAGAAGAAGGCACTGTTCCATAACCGCCATTAAAAAGCCAGACTACGGTTTGCAACTGCACATGGGGACAAAGAACATACTTTTTGGAGAAATGTCCTCTGGTCTGATGAAACAAAAATAGAACTGTTTGGCCATAATGACCATTGTTATGTTTGGAGGAAAACGGGGGAGGCGTGCAAGCCGAAGAACCTCATCCAAACCATGAAGCTCAGGGGGTGGCAACATCATGTTGTGGGGCTGCTTTGCTGCAGGAGGGTCTGGTGCACTTCAAAAATAGATGGCATCATGAGGGAGAAAATTTGGTGGATTTATTGAATCAACATCTCAAGACATCAGTCAGGAATATAAAGCTTGTTCGCAAATGGGTCTTTCAAATGGACAATGTCCCCAAGCATAATTCCAAAGTTGTGGCAAAATGGCTTAAGGACAACATAAGTCAAGGTATTGGAGTGGCCACCACATAGCCCTGACCTCAATCCCGTAGAAAATATGTGGGCAGAACTGAAAAAACGTGTGAGGAATGAAGCCTACAAACCTGACTCAGTTACACCAACTCTGTCAGGAGGAATGGGACAAAATTCACCCAATGTATTGTGGGAAGCTTGTGGAAGGCTAGCCGAAACGTTTGACACAAGTTAAACAATTTAAAGGCAATGCTACCAAATACTAATTGAGTATACGTAAACTTCTGACCCACTGGGAAAGTGATGAAAGAAATTAAAGCTGGAAAAAAATCCTCTCTCTACTATTATTCTGACATATCACGTTCTTAAAATCAAGTGGTGATCCTAACTGACCTAAGATAGGGAATTTTTACTAGGATTAAATGTCAGGAATTGTGAAAAACTGAGTTTAAATGTATTTGGCTAAGGTGTATGTAAACTTCGGACTTCAACTGTATGTGCCATATGCTAGTTCATTTAACTAGCATTTAACAAGATATGTCATTATTCTACATTATATAATTTTATAGTAAGAAGAATATAATTGAACTTAGCTGAATAAAATAGGAAGAATATTTTTCCCATTCTGGAACTAGTGCGCATATGAGTAGGTAGGTATGGTATGTTGAGTGTAAAAGTGATCATTTGAAACAGGTGCTATACGCTAGATTGAGTTATTTGTCAACTTTAGTTGTGAATGATAGAAACCTTAGAAATCAAAAAATATGTGGGCTGCATGATGCAATTATAGGCTTTTGATGATATGAAAAAGTAGCAAAAAAATTGTGCTGTCCCTTGCCTCTCATCAAGTAATCATATTTTCACCTGTCAAACTATTCTCAAATTAACTTTCTTTACTAATATGTCAACTTTGCTTTGATTTAGAATGGCCCATTATCACATGGTGAAGAACAGGAGCAGGGAAAAACATACAGCAAATCGCAAATGGAGGGCTCTTTCCCGCAGTTAGTTTTTTAAAATCATGAAGGTAGACTCCCCTGTTTTTAAAGCAGAGCAATACTTAATATTAGTAGCTGAGAAATAAATACACTGTAAGCCCTGGCATTTCTATATAACCATAAAAACACAGTCTTTGAAATTAAGTTTGATATAATATATGCAACTTATAGTCATGTGTGCATACATTGTCATGTTACCAAAGAGCTCTATTTTCATGTCATCCAACAAATGTAAATGTCTGGAGTTTTCTAAATGGCATTGGCACTTGGATTGGAACTAGTGCTTTGGTCAGACGACATGAAAATAGAGCTCTTTGGCCATGCACACCAGCAGTAGGTTTGGCGTTGCAATGAGAATGCAGGAGCAGAAAATAACACCATGCCTCCTGCAAAATATGGTGGTGGATCTTTGATGTTATAGAGCTACTTTGCTACCACTGGTCCTGGGGCCCTTGTTAATGGCATCATGAGCTTTACCCAGTGTCAGGATATTTTATACAAAAACCTTGATGCCTCTGCCAGGAGGCTGAAACTTGACCGTAAGTTGATCTTCCAGCAAGACAACAACAGAAGGCACACATCTAAATCCAAAAATAAAGGGTTAATTGACCACAAAACATCTCCGGAATTGAACCCCATTGAAAACCTGTGGTTTGAATTGAAGAGTGCAGTCCATAAGCGCAGATGAAGGATAGCGTAATGAATACTCAGGGAGGAAAAGGTGTAGATTCACGCGCAGAGCGCTGCAGGTGTTTAATGTGCCTTCGCAGAAGGCAGGAATCGTGGTCACAGGCAGGCAGCGGTCATACACAGGTAGGCAAACAGGCAGGTGAATCAAAACAAGGACTGAAGGCTATAACTGGTTCTCACAAACGAGCTAGGAAAAGGCTTAGTAGAGTCAAAATGAACAATACCTCACAAAGGCACAAACAGAATGAACTGAACTAAATAAGGAGCTGATGAGACCAGGTGAGTAACCAACACAGGCAAAATCAAAGAACAAAAATGAAAGGCTGGGCTACGTCCAAGAACACATTGAAACAGTACACAAGGTTGACTTAGAAAATAAAAATAGAACCTTACAGTACCCCCCCAAGGGAGGCTTCTGACGACCCAACGGTATTGGAGGGTGGAGTGGGCGGGCAGGGGAGCATAGGCGGACGCGAGGTCCTGCAAGCTGGTTCGACAAGGTCGTGGGCTGATCCAACATTCTGCGTTGATGCTGATGTCCAGTGGGTCTGTTTGGGGGTCGATCCCGAGGTCGGGGAGCAGGACGATCCAGACGGTTATGGTGGAATGCCTGAATCATCTCCAGGTCGAGGATGTCCTTATTGGAGACCCAGGACCGGTCTTTAGGCCCATAACCTTCTCAGTCCACTAGATAGTGGATGCAACCAGGCGTTTGGAATCAAGGATGGCCTGAATGGCATAGGCAGGTTCCCCTCCGACGTCCAACGCTGGGGGCACAGTGCGGTTTGAGAGTGGAGGATGAAGAGGACTGTCGGTGACTGGTTTTAACAGAGACACATGGAAGGACGAGAAGATATACTGACGCGGTAACTGGAGGCAGTACATGACAGGGTTATCTTGAAAGGACTGGCATAGGTCGGCGGCGTATGTTGGCAAAGCGTTTCTGGGTTTTAGAGAATTCCTGCAGATGCCGGTGAACTGTATCCCATACCGCTCACTAAGCCGAAACCAGTCGTCGACAGCCGGAATGGTACCAGGCTCCGCCTCCCAGGGAAAAATGGAGTGGTTGGTAACCATGTACACTCTGAAATAGAGTATGCTAGAGGGATGAATGCATGAGTTGGTTCTGAGCGTATTCAGCCCAGGCCATATACCGACTCCAGTCGTGTGGAGAGGCAGAACATTGCTGGTGGAGGTATTTCCCTATTTCTTAGTTCAGGTATTCCTTATGCCCATTGGTCTGGGGATGGTACCCGGAGGAGAGGATGAGGGCAACCATCAGTCAGTCACAGAAGGCTCACCACACCCGGGAGACAAATTGGAGCCCGCAGTCAGAGACGATGTTCTCCGGAATCCCATACAGACGGAACACCTGTTGCAACATACACTCAGCCAATTCCATGACGTTAGGTAAGTGAGGAAGAGGACCAGACAACACATTTTTGAAAAACTCTCTACTATGATGGTGGAGAGTGGTGTTACCAGAGGATTCAGAAGGTCTGTGATGAAGTCAACAGCTATGTAGGACCAGAACCTTGAGGGGATGGCCAAGGTTGAAGCTCACCGGAAGTGAGATGATGAGGGCTTTTGATTTGGGTGCAGACTGGACAGGAGAGTACGAAATCCCCACCAGTGGCACCACTCCTCAAGGGCCAGCTTGATGGTGAGGAGGTTTCTGTTCCCCACATCGCAATTATGGAGGATGGTGGAGGATAACTTCCTGGAGAAGAAGTATGGCTCCTACTCCTACTTTGGAGGCATCCACCTCCAGGGTGAAAGGATGGATCGGATCAGGTTGGCGAAGGACAGGAGCTGAGGTGAAGAGGCGTTTCAAGTTGTTGAAAGCAGTCAGGGCGGTTTCAGTTCATTGAAGGGTCCGTGTCTTTTTGCTGGTAAGGGCAGTGAGGGGAGCGGCAGTAGAACTGAAGTTCTGAATGAACCGGCGATAGTAGTTGGAGAACCCAATGATACATTGGAGTTCCTTAACGGTGGTGAATTTGGGTCAGTTACTGACAGTGGTGACTTTGTTCTCATCCATGCTGACCCCTCCAGGTGTCAGTACGAAACCGAGGAAGTTTACCGAGGTTACATGAAAGGTGCTCTTTCAGTCTTGACTTAAAGGTTATGGTTAAGGAGCCGTTGAAGAACCTTTTGCACATGCTGCTCAGGGAGTGGAGTAAATCAGGATGTCATCAATGTAGACAATGAGTAAGCGGTTGATCATATACTGGAAACCCTTGTTCATAAAGGATTGGAACACGGAGGGGGCATTAGTAAGGCCGTAGGGCATGACCAGGTATTCGTAGTGCCTTCGTGCGGTGATAAAGGCCGTCTTCCGTTCGTCGCCTTCACGTATAAGATAAGGTTGTATGCACTTCACAGATCGGTGTTTGTATAGATGTTGGCGCGGCCCACATGTTCAAGGATCAGAGGAAGAGGGAAACAGTTCTTGACCGTGAAGTCATTCAGGGAACAGTAATCAATACATGGACGGAGACCACCGTCCTACTTTTCCAACGAAGAAGAAGCTGGACGCAGCCGGGGAAGAAGAAGGATGAATGAAACGGTTTGTGTTTCGTCAATGTAGTTCTCCATTGCCTCATTTTCCGGGATAGATGGGGTTAAACACGACCCGGTCGGTGGGGACAGTCTAGGGAGAAGGTCAATAGCACAGTCCTCTGGGAGATGTGGTTGCAGAGTGGAGGCCTTGATTTTGCTGAAGACATTGCTGTACTGGGCGTATTCAGATGGTATGGTGGGTGGCACTGGAGAGGCAGAGTCCTGAATGGTGGTGGCTCTGCAGGGTAGGCTGAGGCAACCGGTGAAGCAGGTAGAAAACCAGGACAGAAGTTCACCTTGTCGCCACGAGATGGCAGGGTCGTGATGACAAAACCAGGGGTGTCTGAGGCTGAGTGGCTGTTTGGAGGATGAGAGTTCCATGAGTTGAATGGTTTCGGTGTGGAAGACTCCAATCTGGAGAGTGACGCTCTGTGTCAGGTGCGTAATGAAGCCTATGACCAATGGCTGCCCGTCCAGGGTGTTAATCCTTAAGGGAGGGGTGACAGGTGTTAGATCAATGTCAAGCTCCTGTACTAGCTGGTGATCGATACTGGGATGGAGAATTGATTCTGGGAGATATTTAGAAATAAGGACATGCCTACATGCATGGCAGAGGAGGGACCATTCTCATCTCTCGGTGGCGAACAGGGCAATGGCCTAGTAGATGTTCTTTCCTTCCACAGTATAGGCAGAGCCCTTCTTGGATCCGCCTTTGACGTTTGATACACGGGAGAGGCGCATAGCTCAACTGCATGGGCTCTGGAAGACTCGGACGGGATGACGGAATCATGGAAAGAGAAGGTTTCGGGTGGCAGAGTTCTTCGGTGGTTGTGGTCGATGGAGATGGACATATGAATGTATTGGTTTAAATCCTGAAGGTCACCTCTACAGGAGGTCTCCTATAGGACGACCAGAAGGAGAGTGATCGAATACCTCTTTTAAGAGGGTGTGGAAATGGGTCTCGGATCGGAGTTCTGTGCTGTTGGCAGTCCATATTGCGGTGGCCCAATCCAGGGCTTTGCCTGTGAGTAGAGACACAACAAAATCCACCCTGCTCTTGCTGGTGGCGAAGTTAGTGGGGTTGTGCTCAATGTATTTGCTGCATTGCATCAGAAATCCCTGACATTTCACCAATAAAGCGTCATATTTTCCAGGTATGGATATGAATGAAGGAGGTCTATGGGTTACGATACCTGGCATCGGAGGAGTAGGAACGGGCTGGTGGAGAAGATGGCAAATTTCCTCCATACGCTCCTCTTGCTGGGTTAGGCGCAGCTGTAGCTCCGCTGAATCCATTCCGTTTTTTGGGTGAGGTATTCTGTAGTGAATACTCAGGGAGAAAAATGTGTAGATTCACGCGCAGAGTGCGGCAGGTGTTTAATGCACCTTCGCAGAAGGCAGGATTCGTGGTCACAGGCAGGCAATGGTCATACACAGGTAGGCAAACAGGCAGGTGAATCACAACTAGGACTGAAGGCTATAACTGGTTCTCTCAAGCTAGGAAAACGCTTAGTAGAGTCAAAACGAACAATACCTCACAAAGGCACAAACAGAATGAACTGAACTAAAGAGCTGATGAGACCAGGTTAGTAACTAACACAGGTGAAATCAATTAACAAAAATTAAAGACAGAGCTACGTCCAAGAATACAACGAAACAGAACACAAGGTTGACTTAGAAAATAAATACAGAACCTTACAGATATCAAGGATCTGGAAAGATTATGTATGAAGGAATGGTCTAAGATCTCTCCCAATGAGTTCTCCAATCTCATAAAACATTTTAGAAAAAGGCTCAGTGTCGTTATCCTCGCAAGGGGATAACAACACTGGGGATACAACACAGGGGATACAATATTTTTTTAAATTACTTGTTAAACAAAATATATTTCTCTTCGTAATTGTATTGGCACAAAATAATAACATTTTCATTTTTTTTATTGTAAAATTATACAACATAGTATTTGTATTTTATTTAAATTTGTTGCTATTCTGGAAGATCCAGACCACACTGAATATAAAGTCTCCCGAGTGGCACAGCAGTCTAAGGCACTGCATCTTTACGCTTGAGGCATAATTACAGACACCCTGGTTCAAATCCAGGGCTTGGGAGTCCCGTAGGGTGGTGCACAATTGGACCAGTGTCTTCTGGATTTGGCCGGTGTAGGCAGCCATTGTAAATAAGAATTTGTTCTTTAGCTGACTTATCAGGTTAAATAAGTATAATATATACACTGCTCAAAAAAATGATGGGAACACTTAAACAACACAATGTAACTCCAAGTCAATGACACTTCTGTGAAATCAAACTGTCCACATAGGAAGCAACACTCATTGACAATACATTTCACATGCTGTTGTGCAAATGGAATAGACAACAGGTGGAAATTATAGGCAATTAGCAAGACACCCCGAATAAAGGAGTGGTTTTGCAGGTGGTGACCAAAGACCACTTCTCAGTTCCTATGCTTCCTGGCTGATGTTTTGGTCACATGTGAATGCTGGCGGTGCTTTCACTCTGGTGGTAGCATGAGACTGAGTCTAAAACCCACCTGTGGCTCAGGTAGTGCAGCTCATCCAGGATGGCACATCAATGCGAGCTGTGGCAAGAAGGTTTGCTGTGTCTGTCAGCGTAGTGTCCAGAGCATGGAGGCGCTACCAGGAGACAGGCCAGTATATCAGGAGACGTGGAGGAGGCCGTAGGAGGGCAACAACCCAGCAGCAGGACCGCTACCTCCGCCTTTGTGCAAGGAGGTGCAGGAGCCCTGCAAAATGACCTCCAGCAGGCCACAAATGTGCATGTGCCTGCTCAAACGGTCAGAAACAGACTCCATGAGGGTGGTATGAGGGCCCAACCCAACACCGTGCAGGACGTTTGGCATTTGCCAGAGAACACCAAGATTGACAAATTCGCCACTGGCGCCCTGTGCTCTTCACAGATGAAAGCAGGTTCACACGGAGCAGCATTCGTGTGGAACTGAAAGCGCGAACCACTGCTTTCAATCAGGGCAAGGTGTTTGGTAACATGACTGAATACAAACAATGCAGCTATTCCCTCCATAAGGCTATCAAACAAGCTAAGCGTCAGTACAGAGACAAAGTAGAATCCCAATTCAACGGCTCAGACACAAGAGGCATGTGGCAGGGTCTACAGTCAATCACGGACTACAGGAAGAAATCCAGCCCAGTCACGGACCAGGATGTCTTGCTCCCAGGCAGACTAAATAACTTTTTTGCCCGCTTTGAGGACAATACAGTGCCACTGACACTGCCTGCAACGGAAAAATGCGGTCTCTCCTTCACTGCAGCCGAGGTGAGTAAAACATTTAAACGTGTTAACCCTCGCAAGGCTACAGGCCCAGACGGCATCCCCAGCCGCGCACTCAGAGCATGCGCAGACCAGCTGGCTGGTGTGTTTACGGACATATTCAATCAATCCCTATACCAGTCTGCTGTTCCCACATGCTTCAAGAGGGCCACCATCGTTCCTGTTCCCAAGAAAGCTAAGGTAACTGAGCTAAACGACTACCGCCCCGTAGCACTCACTTCCGTCATCATGAAGTGCTTTGAGAGACTAGTCAAGGACCATATCACCTCCACCCTACCTGACTCCCTAGACCCACTCCAATTTGCTTACCGCTCAAATAGGTCCACAGACGATGCAATCTCAACCACACTGCACACTGCCCTAACCCATCTGGACAAGAGGAATACCTACGTGAGAATGCTGTTCATCGACTACAGCTCGGCATTCAACACCATAGTACCCTCCAAGCTCGTCATCAAGCTCGAGACCCTGGGTCTCGACCCCGCCCTGTGCAACTGGGTACTGGACTTCCTGACGGGCCGCCCCCAGGTGGTGAGGGTAGGTAACAACATCTCCTCCCCGCTGATCCTCAACACTGGGGCCCCACAAGGGTGCGTTCTGAGCCCTCTCCTGTACTCCCTGTTCACCCACGACTGCGTGGCCACGCACGCCTCCAACTCAATCATCAAGTTTGCGGACGACACAACAGTGGTAGGCTTGATTACCAACAACGACGAGACGGCCTACAGGGAGGAGGTGAGGGCCCTCGGAGTGTGGTGTCAGGAAAATAACCTCACACTCAACGTCAACAAAACTAAGGAGATGATTGTGGACTTCAGGAAACAGCAGAGGGAACACCCCCCTATCCACATCGATGGAACAGTAGTGGAGAGAGTAGCAAGTTTTAAGTTCCTCGGCATACACATCACAGACAAACTGAATTGGTCCACTCACACAGACAGCATCGTGAAGAAGGCCCAGCAGCGCCTCTTCAACCTCAGGAGGCTGAAGAAATTCGGCTTGTCACCAAAAGCACTCACAAACTTCTACAGAGGCACAATCGAGAGCATCCTGGCGGGCTGTATCACCGCCTGGTACGGCAACTGCTCCGCCTTCAACCGTAAGGCTCTCCAGAGGGTAGTGAGGTCTGCACAACGCATCATCGGGGGCAAACTACCTGCCCTCCAGGACACCTACACCACCCGATGTTACAGGAAGGCCATAAAGATCATCAAGGACATCTACCACCCGAGCCACTGCCTGTTCATCCCGCTATCATCCAGAAGGCGAGGTCAGTACAGGTGCATCAAAGCTGGGACCGAGAGACTGAAAAACAGCTTCTATCTTTTTATGACCCGCCCATCAGACTGTTAAACAGCCACCACTAACATTGAGTGGCTGCTGCCTACACACTGACACTGACTCAACTCCAGCCACTTTAATAATGGGAATTGATGGGAAATGTTGTAAATATATCACTAGCCACTTTAAACAATGCTACCTTATATAATGTTACTTACCCTACATTATTCATCTCATATGCATACCTATATACTGTACTCTATATCATCGACTGCATCCTTATGTAATACATGTATCACTAGCCACTTTAACTATGCCACTTTGTTTACATACTCATCTCACATGTATATACTGTACTCGATACCATCTACTGTATCTTGCCTATGCTGCTCTGTACCATCACTCATTCATATATCCTTATGTACATATTCTTTATCCCCTTACACTGTGTATAAGACAGTAGATTAGGAATTGTTAGTTAGATTACTTGTTGGTTATTACTGCATTGTCGGAACTAGAAGCACAAGCATTTCGCTACACTCGCATTAACATCTGCTAACCATGTGTATGTGACAAATAAAATTTGATTTGAGCACATGTGACCGACGTGATAGAGTTTGGAGACCCTGTGGAGAACGTTCTGCTGACTGCAACATCCTCCAGCATGACCGGTTTGGCGGTGGGTCAGTCATAGTGTGGGGTGGGATTTCTTTGGGGGGCCGCACAGCCCTCCATGTGCTCGCCAGAGGTAGCCTGACTGCCATTAGGTACAGAGATGAGATCCTCAGACCTCTTGTGAGACCATATACTGGTGCGGTTGGCCCTGGGTTCCTCCTAATGCAAGACAATGCTAGACCTCATGTGGCTGGAGTGTGTCAGCAGTTCCTGCAAGAGGAAGGCATTGAGGCTATGGACTGACCCGCCCATTCCCCAGACCTGAATCCAATTGCGCACATCTGGGACATCATGTCTCGCTCCATCCACCAACGCCACGTTACACCACAGACTGTCCAGGAGTTGGCGGATGCTTTAGTCCAGGTCTGGGATGAGATCCCTCAGGAGACCATCCGCCACCTCATCAGGAGCATGCCCAGGCATTGTAGGGAGGTCATACAGGCACGTGGAGGCCACATACACTACTGAGCCTCATTTTAATTTGTTTTAAGGACATTATATCAAAGTTGGATCTGCTTGTAGTGTGGTTTTCCACTTTAATTTTGAGTGTGACTCCAAATCCAGACCTCCATGGGTTGATACATTTGATTTCCATTGATCATTTTTGTGTGATTTTGTTGTCAGCACATTCAACTATGTAAAGAAAAAAGTATTTAATAAGAATATTTAATTCATTCAGATCTAGGATGTGTTATTTTAGCGTTCCCTTTATTTTTTTGAGCAGTGTATATATGTATAATGCCCCTGATGGTTGATCATTTGTGGGTAGATATCGATATTTCCCAGGTATCTATGGTCATGTGTTTCAAAGATGGAGAGTTATTAACAATGTCTTCTAGTACATCGTCATTAACTACAGCTGATGTGCCAAACGGAGAGAGGCTGGCAGAATGGGGACACACTCTCCCGGCAAGACCCTACAGACACACGTACAGGCAGTGTCAGTGTGCAAGGATGCTGGTAGTTACTGTGCCAACAGTAATAAATCTCCCTCACTGTCGCCTGCCTCTCTGTTCTCTGCCGTTTCCAAGGAGACGAGAGAGAGAGAGAGAGGAAGGGGAGTTGCCATATCCCTCTGTGTAAAGGAAATTGCCTCCCTGTTCTTTGAATTACATTACATACATTATGGGATAGTGAAAAGTTCCCATCAAAACTAACTAAGTAATGTATAAAAAAGAAATGTGATTTATAATTAAAAAGGTGAAAGACAAACTAACAAACATGAAGGGTATGCACGTCATACCAGTATGGATCATAAACATTATACACATCTCGTGGTTGCACAACCTGATTTCATTTAACAGGCCTCATAGCAGTAAAAAAAAGAAGCTTTCTTACCCATAAACTCAATGCCCAAGTGATCTGCTGTTCCGGTGAAGAGAAGAGAGGAGAGGAGGGGAGACAGGGACAATGGAGGGAGGGAGGGAGAGAGACAGAGATAAAGCTATTAGAAACAATGCACTTTAACATCCTGTCACAGCGTATATTAACAATGTCTGTGACTTGTTGTTGTTTCATGTAAGGAAGCTCCATAGCCTACTGTATTCACATCATATAACTTCAGTAGACGCATGCTCTAGGCATAATCGGAGCTGACACTCAGCATGACTGCACCAAGAGACTGTGGCTCATTGTCCATGCTCGAAAAACACACCGTGCAAGAGTTGAGGTCTAGTCAATGACATGTATAAACCCTGGATGACTAACAATGTGCACTGTATTGAAGCCACAGCGCAGCCATCATGGTAATCCTCCTCAAGACATCTTGGTAACCCTCCTCCACAAGACGTGTATTCTATTACAGATCTCTCTCTCTCTCTCTCTCTCTCTCTCTCTCTCTCTCTCTCTCTCTCTCTCTCTCTCTCTCTCTCTCTCTCTCTCTCTCTCTCTCTCTCTCTCTCTCTCTCTCTCTCTCTCTCTCTCTCTCTCTCTCTCTCTCTCTCTCTCTCTCTCTCTCTCTCTCTCTCTCTCTCTCTCTCTCTCTCTCTCTCTCTCTCTCTCTCTCTCTCTCTCTCTCTCTCTCTCTCTCTCTCTCTCTCTCTCTCTCTCTCTCTCTCTCTCTCTCTCTCTCTCTCTCTCTCTCTCTCTCTCTCTCTCTCTCTCTCTCTCTCTCTCTCTCTCTCTCTCTCTCTCTCTCTCTCTCTCTCTCTCTCTCTCTCTCTCTCTCTCTCTCTCTCTCTCTCTCTCTCTCTCTCTCTCTCTCTCTCTCTCTCTCTCTCTCTCTCTCTCTCTCTCTCTCTCTCTCTCTCTCTCTCTCTCTCTCTCTCTCTCTCTCTCTCTCTCTCTCTCTCTCTCTCTCTCTCTCTCTCTCGCCTACCTGTCCTGATGACTCCTGGCTGTCCCCAGTTCACCTGGTCGTGCTGCTGATCCAGATTCGGGCTGTTTTGCCTGTTCACCAGACGTGCTTCTTGTCATGCTGCTCCAGTTTCAACTGTTCTGCCTACGGCTATGGAACCCTGACCTGTTCACATGACGTGCTACTTTGTCCCAGACATGCTGTTTTCGACCCTCTGTCCCTCTCTCTCTCTACCTCTACTGCTGTCTCGACCTCTGAATGCTAAGCTATGAAAACCCAACTGACATTTAGTCAGGAGGTGCTGACCTGTTACACAATCTCTACAACCACTGTGATTTTTATTTGAACGTGCTGGTAATGTATGAACTTTTCAACATCTTGAAGAACGATCGGGCCTTAATGGCCATGTACTCTTATAATCTCCGCCCGGCACAGCCAGAAGAGGACAGGACACCACTCCGAGCCTGGTTCCTCTCTAGCATGTCTTTCCAAGGTTCCTGGCTTTCTATGGAGTTTTTAGTCGCCACTGTGCTTCTACACCTGCAATACTTGCTGTTTGGGGGTTTTAGGCTGGGTCTCTGTATAAGCACTTTGTGATACATTTGATTTGGTTTTGAGAGTGCTAATGTTACTGTCCACAATACAACAAAACACATAATTTAATACATGTAATTTTGTCCTTGAAACAGTTAATTGAAATACCATAGAACGCTATTCATTCCTATTGAGGACTGGTTTACAAGGGAGTGACCATATGGCCAAAGTGTGACTTCAAAGCCTCTCAATGGCCAATACATAGCATCAGAAATGCAGGGTTTATATATGTCATTGGTTCTAGTGTATGTTACCGTCTGGGAAAAAAATCAGTGCGTAATGAGATATCCTGGCATAAGACTTGTGCATACTGTACATCTTTGTTCACAGAAAGTGGAAGTTTGTTAACACAGTTTTGACTGTAGAGCTTACTGGATGCACAGTTGAGTTGCCATATATACAATTCTGTTTACATTCTTTATGTTCTACAGTGCATTCGAAAAGTATTCAGACCCCTTGATCGTTCCCAAATTTCCTTATTCTAAAATGGATTCAATCATTTTTTTCCCTCATCAATCTACACACAGTACCCCATAATGACAACGCAAAAACAGGTTTTTATAAATTTTAGCAAATGTATTAAAATGAAAAAAAAAAAAACTCTTATCACATTTACATTAATATTCAGACCCTTTATTCAGTACTTTGTCGAAGCATCTTAACCAGCGATTACAACCTTGAGTCTTCTTGGGAATGACGCTACAAGCTTGGCACACCTGTATTTGGGGAGTTTCTCCTATTCTTTTCTACATATCCTCTCAAGCTCTGACAGGTTGGTTGGGGAGCATCGCTGCACAGCTATTTTCAGGTCTCTCCATAGATATTAGATCTGGTTCATGTCCGGGCTCTGGCTGGGCCACTCAAGTACATTCAGATACTTGTCCCAGAAACCACTCTTGCGTTGTCTTAGCTGTGTGTTGTCATGACTAGCCTGTGCGTGTCAGGTTACTGTGGACCATAATCCTACGGAGATATCTCTCACACCCACCAGCGGGGGAGACATCGAGTGGTATTTTGGTTTCATCTGACCAGAGCACCTTCTTCCACATGTTTGGTGTGTCTCCCAGGTGGCTTGTGGCAAACTTTAAACAACACTTTTTATGGATATCTTTAAGAAATGGCTTTCTTCTTGCCACTCATCCATAAAGGCCAGATTTGTGCAATATACGACTGATTGTTGTCCTATGGACAGAGTCTCCCACCTCAGCTGTAGATCTCTGCAGTTCATCCAGAGTGATCATGGGCCTCTTGGCTGCATCTCTGATCAACAGTGCTTAGGGTCGTTATCCTATTGGAAGGTGAACATTCACCCCAGTCTGAGGTCCTGAGCACTCTACAGCAGATTTTCATCAAGGATCTCTCTGTACTTTCTGTTCATCTTTCCCTCGATCCTGACTAGTCTCCCAGTCCCTGCCGCTGAAAAACATCCCCACAGCGTGATGCTGCCACCACCATGTTTCTCTGTAGAGAGGGTGCCAGGTTACCTCCCGATGTGACGCTGGCCACTCTACCACAAAGGCCTGATTGGTGGAGTGCTGCAGACATGGTTGTCCTTCTGGAAGGTTCTCCCAGCTTCACAGACCAACTCTGGAGCTCTGTCAGAGTGACAATCGGGTTTTTGGTCACATCTCTGACCAAGGCCCTTCCACCATGATTGCTCAGTTTGGCCAGTTGGCCAGCTCTAGGAAGAGTATTGTTGGTTCCAAACTTCTTCCATTTAAGAATGATGGAGGCCACTGTTCTTGGGGACCATCAATGCTGCAGAAATATTTTGGTACCCTTCCCCAGATCTGTGCCTTGACACAGTACTGTCTCTGAGCTCTACAGACAATTCCTTCAACCTTAGGACTTGTTTTTTGCCCTGACATGCACTGTCAGCTATGGGACCTTAGATTAACAGGTGTGTGCCTTTCCAAATCATGTCTAAACAATCCCATTTACCACAGGTGGACTCCAATCAAGTTGTAGAAACATCTCAAGGATGATCAATGGATACTGTGTGCACCCGAGCTCAATTTCGAGTCTCATAGCAAAAGGTGTGAATACTTATGTAAATAAAGTATTTTGTTAACTCTCTGAAAATGTGGTTGGTTATTGCTCTGAGTTTGGGAGATAATGAGATGTAGACAGGGGAAATTAAAGGATGCAGTGGTGTGTCAGATCCATTGAACACTAATGAGGAGACCTCTCCATCTCTCCCTTTAATACAGTGGACGGGAGAGGAACACAACAGAATATGTATTCTACGAAAATACTGTCGATGTACTGTATTGTACCTGTGAATAGAGAGAAAGGGAAAACTGTACTGCTGCCTTATCTGGATAAACTTTTAGTTTTTCATAAACTAAGGTTTAAGTTTGAAAATAACAAATGTGTACAGCAACATTTATCTAAATCCAGAGGTGTGGCAGTAAGGCAACAGGCAGCACAAACAGATGGTACCATTCACCCAGTTTGAACTGAACTGAGAGCTGTAGAACATGTTGTACAAATCTAAACTAGGTGCGCTGTAACAGTGCGAGAAGCGAGTAGTATAAGAATGGTCCTACACGGTAACCATAGCAGCCATACCAAATATATTTTTCAAAAATCTTTATTATATCAATGTCATGTATTCTACACCGTAGTGTCTGAGGCAGAAGAAAAGTTAACTTTGTTATTCAACTGGAGGTGACATTTGCGAATGACATCTCCCCTGTACCAGTGTGGGCGGGACGACGCGGAGCCCCAGGTAGAACAATATGGCAGTGCTTACAATGGTGTCTGTTTGATTGTGGCCAGACGGAAAGACAGGTGCAGCCGGTGGGGTACCTGTGACAGCAGGTAATCCTGCTTCCCTTCCACTCCACGTCTCCCTGAAGAACATCACTCACCATGCCAACATAGCCCATCCACCTGTATGCAGGTTAATGTGTACTTAGGTAAAAGCCACTAAAATAGCCCTGAAAACAGCATCAAAATACAGACTCCCTAAAGCGGATCTTCCCCTCTGTGATGGGTTTGAGCCCTGGTTGGCTGACGTGTTGTCCCATGTTGCAGTTGCATGTTGCAGTTGCATTTTCCAAATGTTTCTTCTTGTTACTGCTTCCCCCATCCACCAAGGTAGGCAGAGTAGCCTGTCAAGGTCAAGCCTTTGTGGTGAACCCTATGATGTGGTGAAAGAATGCTGAAGTACAATGCCGGAAAAGGAAGTATTTAGCAGTAAACTACCAGTTTATTTTTAATCGGGAATTCATTCTAACGATTCACTATAATTGTCTTCTAATGGCAATCATATCTAGAAAAGGTTCCTATGTCTACTTGCAAAGGTGTTTAAAGTTCATTACCTGAACTGTAATTAAGAATAGCAAACATGAGGAACAAGCATATTCCATCTCTTCGACTACATCATTACCTGTGAATTGCCCTTCTACCCATAGTGATGAAGAGTTGCTATACAGTTATTTCAACAACCGTACTTAATAATTCCAGAGGCTGCCCCGCACTCTCAGTTGACTTTGTTTAGAGAGAAGTGATCTGCTAAAGTCACAACTTCTCTGGTTTAGATATCAGGTCAGGCAAAGCCTCTGTTGCACCCTTGAGCTTGAAACTTCAGATGTCATTGTCTACTCCAGCAGGATAAATGGATTCTGCTTCTTTCATAACTTTTGTATTTTGGATGCCCCCCCCCTCTTTGATATGGTACCATCAAATAAGTTACTACATATTCAGAGTGCAGTTCCTGGGAAGTTGTGTTTTACCGTTTTACCTTTGAGAGGTGAATACTTCTTGAGTATGAGTTCTCGTCAGGTGAAAGTGAGACAGCTGACTTTCTCCAAGTCTATTGTCCGCAGACTGTGAATCTTTCGAGTTTATAGAGTTGCTATCAGCAAGGGAAAACTCTAGCCCTGACTCTCTTATTCTGTCTGACAAAATAAATTACTGTATCAACATGCTGAGGGATTGCATCATGTTAAGATTTTCAGAATACAAGTGGTACGAGTATATAGTTTTTGACACAAAACTGTTTTCAATTGAAGTGTTCTAATTTCTAGCAAAGAAGTCAATGTGTTGACAGACAGCCTCCTCTTATAAACTGAAATTACTTGAATTGACAGGTGATCCGGGGTAATACTCTAGCTTATGACGTCACTCTGAGGTAAAAAAATATCTTCTGAGATTAAAGATGGATAGACTAGATTAAAGAAACACATTGGCTTTGACTATTTCTCTTTCACACACGCACATCCATTCTCTCTCTGTCAAGGTTTCTGACGCCATTGTGTGGGTCGTTGAGACTAGCCCTGTACTGATGCCTGGAGGCTAGCATGTCCTTGCCTATGTCTCTCTCTGTTTCCATCTCTTTCTCTGTTGTGTCTGGAGGTGTTGCTATGGGAACCTGGTCCGCCTGAGAGCCTGCACACACCTTGTTTTGACAGAATCTCTCTGACACCCATTCCCCACATCATAAATAAGTCAAACCCTAACTCAGGCTTTGAGACCTATGTATTCTACAGTGCGTCCACATCCTTTGAAACTTCTGTCACATTTTGTCCCAGGAGCATATGCAATTTAAAGTACTGAGTCTCGAGATTATTATTTTATATAAAAATGTTCTGACCCAATTTGTCAGAGGACAAAAGTTACTTTGTTTTATATGCAGTGCCTTCGGAAAGTATTCAGACCCCTTGAGTTTTTCTCATTTTGTTACGTTACAGCTTTGTTCTAAAATTGATTAAATTAATTTGTTGTGTTATCAATCTACACACAGTAACCAATAATGACTAAGTGAAAACAGGTTTTCAGATATTTTTTCAAATGTATTAAAAATAAAAAACTGATACCTTACATAACTATTCAGACAATTTGCTATGAGAAATTGAGCTCAGGTGCACAAAGTATCCATTGATCATCCTTACTACAACTTGATTGGAGTCCCCTTGTGGTAAATTCAATTGATTGGACATGATTTAGAAAGGCACACACCTGTCTAGTTAAGGTCCCACAGTTGACAGTGCATCTCAGAGCAAAAACCAAGCCATGAGGTCGAAGGAATTGTCCATAGAGCTCCAAGACAGGATTTTGTAGAGGCACAGATCTGCGGAAGGGAACCAAAACATTTCTGCAACATTAAAGGTCCCCAAGAACACAGTGGTCTCCATCATTCTTAAATAGAAGACGTTTGGAACCACCAAGACTCTTCATAGAGCTGGCCCAAATGAGCAATCGGGGGAGAAGGGCCTTGGTCAGGGAGGTGACCAAGAACCGGGTGGTCACTCTGTCAGAGCTCCAGAGTTCCACTGTGGAGATGGGAGAAACTTCCAGAAGGACAACCATGTCTGCAGCACTCCACCAATCAGGCCTTTATGGTAGCGGCCAGATGGAAGGCACTCCTCAGTAAGAGGCAATCCCGCTTGGAGTTTGCCAAAAGGCACCTAAAGGACTCTCAGACCATAAGAAAAGATTCTCTAGTCTGATGAAACCAAGATTGAACTCTTTGGGCTGAATGCCAAGTGTCACACCTGGAGGAAACCAAGCACCATCCCTACGGTGAAGCATGGTTGTGGCAGTAACCCGATTGAACATCTCTGGAGAGACCTGAAAATATCTCTGCAGCGACTTCCCCATCCAACCTGATAGAGCTTGAGAGGATCTGCAGAGAAGAATGGGAGAAAGTCCCTAAATACAGGTGTGCCAAGCTTGTAGTGTCACACCCAAGAAGACTTGGCTGTAATCGCTGCCAAAGGTGCTTCAACAAAGTACTGAGTAAAAGTGTCTAAATAATTATATAAATGTGATATTAAAGTTTTACATTTTTTATGCATTTGCAAAAATGTCTAAAACACCTTTTTTTTGCTTTGTCATTATGGGGTATTCTGTGTAGACTGAAGAAGGGAAACAATTATTATTATGTTTACATACTCATCTCATATGTATATACTGTACTCGATACCATCTACTGTATCTTGCCTATGCTGCTCTGTACCATCACTCATTCATATATCTTTATGTACATATTCTTTATCCCCTTACACTTGTGTATAAGACAGTAGTTTTGGAATTGTTAGTTAGATTACTTGTTGGTTATTACTGCATTGTCGGAACTAGAAGCACAAGCATTTCGCTACACTCGCATTAACATCTGCTAACCAACTGTATGTGACAAATAACATTTGATTTGATTTGATGCTCGACCAGCTAGGCTCCACATGTACGTACTCAGAAAGATAGGCACACAATGTAGTTACATCAGTTTTCTACATCATGTGCTGTGTCTCAATGTACTGCTGTTTTAGATGTTATCAACTCAAAAGGGATCCATGACAGTGAGACATGATTGGGATCACACATACTAACACATATGCATGCACAATGTGGTCTAAGGGCAGTTTGTATTATTATCTACGTACTGTGAATCTGTGACACTCCATTTAGTATAATATATTATGTTAGGTTACATTATGAATTGAATAGCGGTTGTACAATATCATACAAATTTACCCGGTCAAACTATAGCATACGAATTGGATGATGTACCTTAACATACAGCACAATATGTCTTGGCGTACGCATGGTATTACAGTGCCTTACAAAAGTATTCACAACCATTGGGGTTTTTGCTATTTTGTTGCATTACAACCTGTAATTTAAATACATTTTTATTTGGATTTCATGTAATGGACATAACCAAAATAATTAAAATTGGTGAAGTGAAATTTAAAAAATTCTAAAAAACAAAAAACGGAAAAGCGGTGAGTGCATCGTCACGACTCCCACCAAAGGTGGCTCCCCTGGTTGTTCGGGAGGCGCTCGGCGGTCGTCGTCGGTCTACTAACCTCCTCCGATCCCTTTTTCCTTTTCTGTTCATTTGGTCTTATTGGTTGCCTGTCCCTTATTTTGTTTCTTGATTTATGTCTATTATGTCTGTTAGGCCCACCTATGTTCATGCGGGATTATTTTCTGTTAGTCGGGGTGTGCGTGTTTGTGTTCCTGTCCGGTTGTGCACTGTGATGGGTCGGACTATTTTTCTGTCTGTTTATCGCCTGTGGTTCTTGGCGTTCTTGTGGGAATCCCAATAAAGACGGTTTTCCCCAGTATCCTCTGCTCTGTGCAATTGACTCTGCACCCACCACTCCAGGCGATTGTGACATGCATATGTTATTCACCCCCTTTTCTATGAAGCCCCTAAATAAGATCAAGTGCAACTAATTACCTTCAGAAGTCACATAATGAGTTAAATAAAGTCCACCTGTCTGCAATGATCTGTCAAATGATCTCATTATATATAAACCTGTTCTGAAAGGCCCCAGAGTCTGCAACACCACAAAGCAATGGGCACCACCAAGCAAGAGGTACTATGAAGACAAAGTAGCTCTCCAAACAGGTCAGGGACAAAGTTATGGATATGTACAGGTCAAGGTTGGGTTATAAAAAAATATACAAAACTTTGAACATCCCACAGAGCACCATTAAATCCATTATTAAAAAATAGAAAGAATAGGGCACCACAACAAACCTGCCAAGAGAGGGCCGCCCACCAAAAACTCAAGGACCAGGCAAGGAGGGCATTAATCAGAGAGGCAACAAAGAGACCAAAGATAACCCTGAAGGAGCTGCAAAGCTCCACAGCGGAGATTGGAGTATCTGTCCATGGGACCAGTTTAAGCTGTACACTACACAGAGCTGGACTTTATGACAGAGTGACCAGACAAAAATAAGAAAACAAGTTTGGTGTTCACCAAAAGGCATGTGGGAGACTCCCCAAAAATATGGAAGAAGGTACTCTGGTCGGATGAGACTAAAATTGAGCTTTTTGGCCATCAAGGAAAACGCTATGTCTGGCGCAAACCCAACACCTCTCATCACCCCGAGATTACCATCCCATGCTGTAGGGATGTTTTTCATCGGCAGGGTCTGGGAAACTGGTCAGAATTGAAGGAATGGTAGATGGTGCAAAAGACAGGGAAATTCTTGAGGGAAACCTGTTTCAGTTTTCCAGAGATTTGAGACAGGGACGGAGGTTCACCTTCCAGCAGGACAATGACCATAAGCATAGTGCTAAAGCAACAATCGAGGGGGTTAAGGGAAAACATTTAAATGTCTTGGAATGGCCTGGTCAAAGCCCAGACCGCAATCAAATTGAGAATCTGTGGTATGACTTAAAGATTGCTGTACACCAGTGGAACCCATCCAACTTGAAGGAGCTGGAGCAGTTTTGCCTTGAAGAATGGGCAATAACCCAGTGGCTAGATGTACCAAGCTTATAGAGACATACCCCAAGAGACTTGCAGCTGTAATTGCTGTAAAAGGTGGCTCTACAAAGTATTGACTATGGGGGGTGAATAATTATGCATGCTCAAGTTCTGTTTTTTTGTCTTATTTCTTATTTGTTTCACAATAAATATGTTGCATCTTCAAAGTGGTAGGCATGTTGTGTAAATCAAATGATACAAACCAACAAAAATAATCCATTTTAATTCCAGGTTGTAAGGCAACAAAATTGGAAAAATGTCAACGGGGGTGAATAATATCGCAAGCCACTGTATATGTCTTTCTCTGAGACCAGGTTGCTTGTTGCACCATAAGAACAAAGAACAAATTACAGGCAGAATTTACATTGGTGGTTAGGGGAACTAATAATTTATGTAAAAGGTTATGAGAACTAAAATTACAAAGGTTAAGAGAATTTACATAGCAGGTTAGGTGAAATAGGTTATTTTTAGAATAAGGTTTAGATAAAATCCTACAGTTGTCCCCAGCGTGACTCAAACACGCAACCTTCGGATTGCTAGACGGCCGTGGAATTCCCGACCAACCTCCTTTCTTTTGTTCCTGTCTAAAGTAACTAGACCACTGTTTTGTATGGCACGGAGGCAAGGCTGGCACATATTGTTAACAGTGGGTTGTTCTCTGACAATTGGCTTGTGCTGACCACATGTGGAACATCTGCCCTGTTACCTATGATAGACTATTGGTAGAGGGAATCAGAAGAGTATTTTGTCTGAATGCGATACATTTACAACCCTAGGAGGAAGATATTAGCACACTGCCAAATCAGTGTGCTAATGTGGCTATTAGTAATAGGCAATGGTAATAGTCACGGTATAAATTATTATAACAGAAGTGATGACATTAATGTTCATCATTTACTAGAAATGACAATAGTGCGCACGTGTACACACAGGCCCGCACGCAGGCACACACACGCCTGAGTGTCTTTATTCTCTCACATTACATTAGTCAGCTAGTTTCTCTACTGCTGAGGTCTCTCTTTGCTGGAAAGCACTGTACGAATATAGAGTTTGAAAAAAGGGTCCCAGTAGAGTAGCAGATATAGTAACACTGTGTCTCAGAGTGCACTGCCTGAACCCACCACAACCCCACTCTCCTGAGATGCAAATGAAAAATGTGTCTTTCATTCTCACCCATTTGCAATGTGGTAATAAACAGTGGAGCTGACCCAGCACTACATACAATAGCAAGTTCCACTGTGGGGGGAAGAGGCAGCTTTTGAGTTCAGAAAGTGCATGCTCCTTTGCTATAGAATCACAATCCCATATAGTCTCCATCACTTTCCCAGTCTCATCTGCAGCAGATAAGGCTACAAGAGACAACCATTTTGAAGGCTGTGCTTCTTTGTGACCGGCTGAGGCGAGGAGGAGTAAATTAAGCCCACTGAGACCGGTGTCTCTGCAATGGGGATCTACCCCCAGCTTCAACCATTCACTGAGCCCCTGCTACCACTGACACACACCGACAGTGTCAAGCCCACTGGCACAGCCAGATTGCCAGATTGTCTCTATGTGCAGGATGTGTGTAACTGTGCTTGTTTGAAGTGGTAAGTTAATGGCAGTGCATTATCCTCAATACTCAGCAAGAGGCATTTATTTTCCATTGTCTTTACTTGCCCTCTGTGAATACCCATACAATCACATTTGTATTTGGTGTCATTAAAAGACTGAATTAATTAATTAATAATATTTACCAGTAATAATACAGTGCACATGACCTAGGAGGCCCTTGAAGCAAGTATAGTGAAGCTGGTAGGTAAGGAGGTCCTGTCCTCTGGAGTAAGTGAGATGTACTATACTCTCCACCTTTGCATCTGTACCCCCACAAAGGGTGGTAAATTTGGGGGGACTGCTAGTGGAGTCAAAGTAAATCACTCAGCCATAACAGCATTAAAGCGAAACACATCCGCACATGCTCATGCACAAACACACACACACGTACATCACTGGGGCCGAGCTCCCTGCAATCCAGGACCTCTCTACCAGGTGGTGTCAGAGGAAGGCCCGGAAAATTGTCAAAGACCACAGCCACCCAAGCCATAGACTGTTCACTCTTCTACCATATGGTAAAGATGGCCCCGAAAAACATGACGTTTTACATTCTCCCAACCAATTGTACTTTTTTGTAATTTTCTTATTATTTTTATTATTGTGTACATAATGTTGTTGCTACCATCTCTTACGACTGAAAATAACTTTTGGACATCAGAAAAGCGATTACTCACCGCGGACTGGAAGAAACTCAACACTTTAACGAGTCCGATGAGAAGGATATCCTGCTTTCACAGGAACAGGCCCAGATCCACGTCTTTTGCATGAAGTGAAGACACAAAAAAAGGGGCCGCAGCTCGGGCATCCTTATGAGAATCCGGAGGCGAGCGAGTAAACTCCAACTGCCTTCCATGGTGCACGATGGCTAATATTAAAGAAGACTCAAGGTATTGCTCACCTGAGGTAGAGTATATTATGATAAGCTGTAGACCACATTGTCTACCAAGAGAGTTTTCATCTGTGTTATTCATAGCCATCTATTTACCAACACAAAATGAAGCTGTCACTAAGAATGCTCTCAACCAACTCTCAACCATAAGCAAAGAAGAAAATGCTCATTCATAAGCAGTGCTCCTAGTGGTCAGGGACTTTAATGCAGGCAAACTTAAATCAGTTTTACCATGTTTTAACCAGCATGTCACATGTGCAACCAGGGGGAAAAAATTCCTAGACCACCTTTACTCCACACACAGAGATGCATACAAAGCTCTCCCCCTGGCAAATCTGACCTTAATTATATCCTCCTGATTCCTGCTTACAAGCAAAAACTAAAGCAGGAAGTACCAGTGACTCACTCAATACGGAAGTGGTGAGATGACGAGGATGCTACACTACAGGACTGTTTTGCTAACACAGACTGGAATATGTTCCGGGATTCATCAAATGGCATTAAGGAATAAACCACCTCAGTCATTGGCTTCGTCAATAAGTGCATCGATGACATCGTCCCCACAGTGACAGTACGTGCATATCCCAACCAGAAGCCATGGATTACAGGCATCATCCTCATCGAGCTAAAGGCTAGAGCTGCCGCTTTCAAAGAGCGGGAGACTAATCCGGACACTTATAAGAAATCCTGCTATGCCCTCAGACATACCATCAAACAAGCAAAGCGTCAATGCAGGATTAAAATTGAATCCTACTACACCGGCTCTGACACTCGTCGAATGTGGCAGGGCTTGAAAACTATTACGGACTACAAAGGGAAACCCAGACGCAAGCTGCCCAGTGACGAGAGCCTACAAAACAAGCTAAATGCCTTATATGCTCACTTCGAGGCAAGCAGCACTGGAGCTTGCACGAGAGTACCAGTGGTTCTGGATGACTGTGTGATAACGCTCTCGGTAGCCGATGTAAACAAAACCTTAAAACAGGTCAACATTCATAAAGACGCTGGGCTAGATGGATTACCAGGACGTAATCCGCATGCGCGGACCAACTGTCAACTGTCTTCACCGACATTTTCAACCTCTCCCTGACCGAGTCTGTAATACCTACATGTTTCAGGTAACCTGCCAAAATGATTACCGCCCCGTGGCACTCACATCGGTAGAAGTGCTTTGAAAGTCTGATCATGGCTCACATCAATAGCATCCTCCTGGGCACCATTGACCAACTCCAATTCGCATACCGCCCCAACAGATCCACAGATGACGCAATCTCAATCGCACTCAACACTTCCCTTTCTCACCTGGACAACATTCTCACCTATGTGACTACAGCTCAGCGATCAAACCAAAGTGCCCACGAAGCTAAAGCTAAGGACTCTGGGACTAAACACCTTCCTCTGCAACTGGATCCTGGACTTCCTGACGGGCCGCCCCCATGTGGTAAGAGTAGGCAACAACACGTCTGCCACGCTGATCCTCAACACTGGGGCCCCTCGGTGGTGTGTACTTAGTCCCCTCCTCTATTCCCTGTTCACCAATGACTGTGTGGCCAAACACAACTCCAACAACATCATTAAGTTTGCTGACGAGACAGTGGTAGGCCTGATCACCGACAACGATGAGAAGGCCTATAGGAAGAAGGTCAGAGAACTGGCAGTGTGGTGCCAGGACAACAACCTTTCCCTCAATGTGAGCAAGACAAAGGAGCTGATCGTGGACTACAGGAAAAGGTGGGTCAATCAGGCAACTATTAACATCGACAGGGCAGTAGTTGAGCGGATCGAGAGTTTCAAGTTCCTTGGTATCCACATCACCAACTAACTATCATGTTCCAAGCATACCAAGACAGTCGTGAAGAGGGTACGACAAAACCTTTTCCCCCTCAGTAGACTGAAAAGATTTGGCAATGGTCCCCAGTTCCTCAAAAGGTTCTACAGCTGCACCATCGACAGCATCCTGACCGGTTCCATCACCGCCTGAAATGGCAACTGCTCGGCATCTGACCGTAAGCGCTACAGAGGGTAGTGCAAACGGCCCAGTAGATCACCGGGGCCAATCTCCCTGCCATCCAGAACCTATATATTAGCAGGTGTCAGAGGAAAGCCCATACAATTGTAAGAGACTCCAGTCACACAATTTAAAGACATGGTACCACATGGCAAGTGGTACCGGAGCGTCAGGTCCAAGACCAAGAGGCTCCTCAACAGCTTCTACCCTCAAGCCATAAGACTGTTGAACAATGAATTAAATCACCACCGGACAATTTACATTGACCCCCCCATCCCTTTTCTACACTGCTGATACTTGCTATTTACTATCTATGCATAGTCACTACAACCCCACCTCCATGTATAAATTTACTCAATTAACTTGTACCCCTGCACACTGACTCGGTACCGGTGTCCCCTGTATATAGCCTTGTTTTTGTTATTTTTATTGTGTTACTTTTTATTATTACTTTTTATTTTAGTCGACTTGGTAAATATTGTCTTAACTCTTCTTGAACTGCACTGTTGGTTAAGGGCTTGTAAGTAAGCATTTCAAGGTAAAGTCTGCACTTGTTGCATTCTGCGCATGTGACAAAGTTTAATTTGATTTGATTTGGTAATCAAAATCGGAGTGCCAATTCTGGGACCAAAAGCTACAGAATAGCTTCTACCCCCAAGCCATAAAACTATAGAACAGTTAATAGAATGGCTACCCAGGCTTTCTTTGCTCTGACTCTATGCACACTCAATGGACTCTACCCACGTACTCACACATACTTACACTGACACTCCAACACACACACACACACACACACACACACACACACACACACTTTTACACTTTTACACTCTTCGCTTATGCTACTACTATTCTGTTTATTACACTGAACAAAAATATAAACGCAATATGTAAAGTGTTGGTCACATGTTTCATGAGTTGAAATAAAAGATCCCAGAAATTATCCATATGCACAAAAAGCATATTTCTCTGAAAGGTTTTGGACAACTTTGCTTACAGCAGGCCTCCCAGGTGGCGCAGTGGTTAAGGGCCAGCTGTGCCACCAGAGACTGGGTTCGCGCCCAGGCTCTGTCGTAACCGGCCGCGACCGGCAGGTCTGTGGGGCGACAAACAATTGGCCTCATCACGGACAAGTGTGGCATATCAAGAAGCTGATTAAACAGCATGATCATCACATAGGTGCACCTTGTGCTGAGGACAATAAAAGGCCACTGTAAAATGTGAAGTTCTGTTACACAACACAATGCCAGAGATGTCTCAAGTTTTGAAGGAGTTTGTAATTGGCATGCTGGCTGCAGGAATGTCCACCAGAGCTGTTGCCAGATAATATAATGTTCATTTCTCTACCATAAGCCACTTTAGAGAATTTGACAGTTCATCCAACCAGCCTCACAACCGCATACATTGTGAAGTCAACGTTGTGAACAGAGTGCCCTATGGTGGCGGTGTGGTAATGTTATGGGCAGGCATAAGCAATACATGTAGACAATGAACACAATTGTATTTTATTGAATGCACAGAGATGCCGTGACAAGATCCTGAGGCCCATTGTGAGGCCCATTTTTTAATGGTATCTGTAACTAACAAATGCATATCTGTATTCCCAGTCTTTGGAAATGCATAGATTAGGGCCTAGTTCATTTTAATAGTTATTTTAATTGACTGATTTCCTTATATGAAATGTAATTCATTAAAACGTTTTTTGTTTTTTGTTCAGTATATCTATTCTGTTTGCCTCGTCACTTTTACCACTACTTACATGCTCGTCGGATGTGGCAGGGCTTGAAAACTATTATTGACTACAAAAGGAAACCCAGTCGTGAGCTGCCCAGTGACGCGAGCCTACCATACGACCTAAATGCCTTTTATGCTCGCTTCAAGGCAAGCAACACTGAAGCATGCATGAGAGCACCAGCTTTTCCGGATGTCTGTATGATCACACTCTCCGTAGCCCTCCCTTTGTTTTTAGAGTGCTGCTACTCGCTGTTTATTATCTATGCATAGTTACTTTACAAATGACCACGACTATCATGACTATACATACACCCACAGCTAGTTAAATCACTGCAACGATAAACATAGCAACCCATTCAGTTGTACAATGGGTTGCTATGAATAAACAGGTCCTAAACATAACTAAAACCAAAAGCATTGCATTTGATAAAAATCATTATTTAATTACTAGACCTCAGCTGAATCTGGTAATGAATGATGTGGCTATTGAGCAAGTAGAGGATACTAAATGTATTGGTGTTACCTTAGACTGTAAACTGTCATAGTCAAGGCATATTGATTATATTGTTGTAAAGATGGGAAGAAGTCTGTCTGTGGTAAAGAGGTGCTCTGCATTTTTAACACAACATTCGACCAAACAAGTCCTGCAGGCTCTAGTTTGATCACATCTTTACTATTGTCTGGTTATATAGTAATTTGAATCAGCTGTGTAGTGCTAGGGCAAAAACCAAAATGTGCACCCAGGGGGGCCCCAGGACCAAGTTTGGGAAACAATGTTCTACAGAGCTGTACATGCTCGTTATCTTGCTCCTGGCTAGAGGCCAATCTCAGCCAGAACAAATCTCTGCCACCCTGACACACAGTACTGATCACCCTTTGCCCAAAATAACATCTACTGCCTATCAGTTATCAGTTGTTGATGCTGCCTAACACACTAGTGTTTAATTAATAGGGTTGTTATTATTTAGGTGTCCCTTTCTGTTTGCTCAGATCTATAAGGATGGGAAGTGAACTGGGATTATCCAGATGCCTCTTTCACAAGGATGGGAGTGTAACTGCCAGAGTCGGTCTCTGATTTACATTTAGAGGGGTGATGTAAGCCTGTTCACCGGTTATTTTCTTTAAGCCCTGCTCTTACTTTATCCGGCAGATTAAATCGGACTAGTGATGTGTGTACAAGGCTTAACATCCCCTGAGAGAATGTCCTTAATAAGGGCCTGCATTGTCCTTCTCTCCTTTTATTCTTCCTTATCTTTCTTTCTCTTGCTCTCTCTTTCACAATTTCTCTCCCCCGTCTCTCATATCTCTCTCCCCCATATCTCTCTCTCTCTCTCTCTCGCTCCCCCACATCTCTCTATCAATTCAATTCAAGGGGCTTTATTGGAATGGGAAACATATGCTAACATTGCCAAAGCAAGTGAAGTAGATAACATACAAAAGTGAAATAAACAATAAAAATGAACAGTAAAAGTTACACTAACAGAAGTTCCAAAATAATAAAGACATTACAAATGTCATATTATGTATATATACAGTGTTGTAACAATGTGCAAATGGTTAAAGTACAAAAGGGAAAATAAATAAACATAAATATGGGTTGTATTTACAATGGTGTTTGTTCTTCACGGGTTGCCCTTTTCTTGCGGCAACAGGTGAGAAATCTTGCTGCTGTGGTGGCACATTGGGGTATTTCACACAGTAGATATGGGGGTTTATCAAAATTGGATTTGTTCTCGAATTGTTTGTGAATCTGTGTAATCTCAGGGAAATATGTGTCTCTAATATGGTCATACATCTCTCCCCCATCTCTCTCTCCCTCTCTCCAACACATCTCTCTCTCTCTCCCCATCTCTCTCTCTCCCCCATCTTTCTAAATCTCGCTCCGCCATCTTTCTCTGTCTCCCCCCACTCTCTCTCTTTCTCTTTTTGTCAGTAAGACTGGAAATTCTCCATAATTGTTCTGCCCTTGTTCTGTGGGCTCAGCTGGACTGCGACAATGTTTTACTGCCACCACTTCTGTAAGTCAAATGGTTGGCACACAATGTACGTTTATACCCCGACTAATCAGCCTCCCTATACACCTGCTTAATACATATATGGAAATGCCATCACTAACTGAAGATGTCGAGGTGTAAAGGACAGTCCAAAGGTTGGTAAGCGAGTACTGCTTCCTCTTGATTTGGCTCATACTGTGGCTAGAACCCAGGACCTCGCCCTCGCAAACACACGTCTTAGCCAGTCGTGCCATCAAAAAGCTAGCTCTTCGGCAGTGCAAGTAGAGAGTGAGTTACACAGCTCCCCATCTGCTACACCAGCTCCAAGATATCAGAGGGGCAGTCTTGACATCCTAAACATGGTGGAACCCACATTTTCACATCACCTTTTACGTTCTCCATCCTTATTTTTCAAGTAAATTCAAACAAAATATCATTTTTTGAGGTAGAAATAATACATTTTCCCATAAATGGAGGAGCATGAGCTCTTCAGCTCCTCTTTTTTCTAGGACTTGTGACTTTATCTCACATAGGCTTGAGGCATGTGTCAATCATCACCAGAATAATTCCTCTACAGACAATCACTTCGACCCAAGCCACCCCATAGGTCTTGTGTCACACACCATAGGGTCATCAAAACACATTAGTAAGACATGGCTGGAGACAGTACATGTGACTCAACAGTCCGACACCTACGGTCATCAAATGTCTTCTCTATTAATGCAGAGAGAATAAATTATTATGATGACACCTGACTGAGGTTAGTCTTACTCCTATTGAAGAGATCTGAAGACGGTTTCAAACCATATGGAAAATATATAGAATAATATAGCAACACTCCTGTATGTTCTACCCGGAACTTGAAAGTAATACATATGGCAGCAAATACAAGAATCTTCTATGAACCATGTATGTGTATCTAACTTATATGAGTGGGTAACATTTAGACCTAACAGAAATATTGCATGTATTGTATAAAATAACATACAAAAGACATTCTCACGATAGCACATTAGTAGTAATCCGTGACAAATATCAAAGCTGGGTTTGATTAAAACCCTGGATGGGAGATCAAAGGCATAGCTGTCAATAAATCAACTGTCCAGTAGAAGGTACTGCCCAGCCTTAACCATAGAAACACGAAAATTAAATATTGTATTTCTTAGTTGTTTTATCTGTTGAATTATGAAAACAGTGTGAAACCTATATGGAAATAATTTATTTTGTGGAAGTTATATTGTTCGAACATACACTTTTCTTATAATATTCATAGATATATCAAATAATTTACATATTTTCCCTCAAATATAATATAGTTTATTTATGTTGGAAATTCACCACAATCATGTAGTGAATTGTGCATGTCATATAAGGCATATACAGTGCCTTGTGAAAGTATTCGGCCCCCTTGAACTTTGCGACCTTTTGCCACATTTCAGGCTTCAAACATAAAGATATAAAACTGTATTTTTTTGTGAAGAATCAACAACAAGTGGGACACAATCATGAAGTGGAACGACATTTATTGGATATTTCAAACTTTTTTAACAAATCAAAAACTGAAAAATTGGGCGTGCAAAATTATTCAGCCCCCTTAAGTTAATACTTTGTAGCGCCACCTTTTGCTGCGATTACAGCTGTAAGTCGCTTGGGGTATGTCTCTATCAGTTTTGCACATCGAGAGACTGAAATTTTTTCCCATTCCTCCTTGCAAAACAGCTCGAGTTCAGTGAGGTTGGATGGAGAGCATCTGTGAACAGCAGTTTTCAGTTCTTTCCACAGATTCTCGATTGGATTCAGGTCTGGACTTTGACTTGGCCATTCTAACACCTGGATATGTTTTTTTTAACCATTCCATTGTAGATTTTGCTTTATGTTTTGGATCATTGTCTTGTTGGAAGACAAATCTCCGTCCCAGTCTCAGGTCTTTTGCAGACTCCATCAGGTTCTTCCAGAATGGTCCTGTATTTGGCTCCATCCATCTTCCCATCAATTTTAACCATCTTCCCTGTCCCTGCTGAAGAAAAGCAGGCCCAAACCATGATGCTGCCACCACCATGTTTGACAGTGGGTATTGTGTGTTCAGGGTGATGAGCTGTGTTGCTTTTACGCCAAACATAACGTCTTGCATTGTTGCCAAAAAGTTCAATTTTGGTTTCATCTGACCAGAGCACCTTCTTCCACATGTTTGGAGTGTCTCCCAGGTGGCTTGTGGCAAACTTTAAACTACACTTTTTATGGATATCTTTAAGAAATGGCTTTCTTCTTGCCAGTCTTCCATAAAGGCCAGATTTGTGCAATATATGACTGATTGTTGTCCTATGGACAGAGTCTCCCACCTCAGCTGTATATCTCTGCAGTTCATCCAGAGTGATCATGGGCCTCTTGGCTGCATCTCTGATTAGTCTTCTCCTTGTATGAGCTGAAGGTTTAGAGGGACGGCCAGGTCTTGGTAGATTTGCAGTGGTCTGATACTCCTTCAATTTCAATATTATCGCTTGCACAGTGCTCCTTGGGATGTTTAAAGCTTGGGAAATCCTTTTGTATCCAAATCCGGCTTTAAACTTCTTCACAACAGTATCTCGGACCTGCCTGGTGTGTTCCTTGTTCTTCATGATGCTCTCTGCGCTTTTAACGGACCTCTGAGACTATCACAGTGCAGGTGCATTTATACGGAGACTTGATTACACACAGGTGGATTGTATTTATCATCATTAGTCATTTAGGTCAACATTGGATCATTCAGAGATCCTCACTGAACTTCTGGAGAGAGTTTGCTGCACTGAAAGTAAAGGGGCTGAATAATTTTGCACGCCCAATTTTTCAGTTTTTGATTTGTTAAAAAAGTTTGAAATATCCAATAAATGTCGTTCCACTTCATGATTGTGTCCCACTTGTTGTTGATTCTTCACAAAAAAATGCAGTTTTATATCTTTATGTTTGAAGCCTGAAATGTGGCAAAAGGTCGCAAAGTTCAAGGGGGCTTTCGCAAGGCACTGTAACCCTTTTTTTAAAGTGTGCTCTGTTATATTACTTGTTACCGCAAAAAACTATATTATTACTGTAACATTATTTTTGCTGAAAGAGTTCTACCTGGAACCGAAAAGTGTTCTTTAAAGGGGTCTCCTACCTTTTTATCCATTTCAAGAAGTGAAATAGGCAAAGACTGGCATTTCAGATTAGAAAAAAACAGACTAATTTAATGAGATTATAATGTAATCAGTAAATCATAGTGCTCACGATCACCATCCCTGAGTGCCGAAAATACGTAACTCAACCTTCCCTCTCTAGTCTCATTTGTTTCAATGCAAAACAGCTGACTCCTATTCTCCACTGATTCTCTTCCACTCTAAACTCTTACTTCAACTCCCACACTGCAGCCTCTGGGAGCAGCCTGCCTCCTCCTGAAGCTATTGGCCAATAATGTAACAGCGAGCTGTTTTGGAGCAGCAGAGGAGGATAGAGAAGCACATCTGACTACAATCATTACCACAGAGCTGTGTGGGGCAACTCAGGACAAGAACAGAGGCCTGGATTTATTTTTTAGTCCCTGATGCTTTTTTTACCACTTATTCGGATAGCCATATTCCCCTAAAGTACTGCAAAAGAAAGTGATTGCAGACAATTGCTAAATTGTTTAATTTAAAGGATATAGTTTATGGGGCTGACTGGAACAAAGGAAGCTCTCTGTCCCAAGCGCGCGTTTCACGCACATGAAAATCTTTGCAACACTTAAAACTACTCACCCCATAGGGTCAAAGTTCACAGCATATGCACCATTCAATGCTCTACTGAATAGGAAGTGTTTCCAGATCCATAACTGGTTGGGAAGGGAGGGGGCGATGACGTCAAAGTTGCCCCAACTTTCAGGATTCCAAAACTAGTTTGGAAGATTGCCTGCCCTGTGAGTTCTGTTATACTCACAGACATAATTCAAACGGTTTTAGAAGCTTCAGTGTGTTTTCTATCCAATAATAACAATAATATGCATATATTAGCAATTTAGGACAGATTTTTATGCAGTTCACTATGGGCACGCAATTCATCCAAAGGGGAAATACTGCCCCCTATCCTTAACAAGTTTTAGCTTACAATGCTGCTCTTTGCTCGGCTGACATGTGTACTTACAATGGTACACTCTAATGATAATCACACCCAAGTCCTCTATAAGAAACGAACAATGGTACTAAATTCAGTGTCAACTTGTAAAACTTCCAACGAAAAGCATTAAAAGGCCATTTTGATCTATACTGAACAACAATACAAACGTGACATGTAAAGTATTGGTCCCATGTTTCATGAGCTGAAATAAAAGATCCAAGACATGTTCTATATGCATAAAAAGTTTAGTTCTCAAAAATGTTGTGCACTAATGTGTTTACATCCCTGTTAGTGAGCATTTCTCCTTTGCTAAAATAATCCATAAACCTGACAGGTGAGGCATATCAAGAAACATGGTCATTACACATTACACAGGGCCTTAATAAAGCCCTTTTGTGGGGAAAAACTCATTCTGATTGGCTGGGCCTAGCTCCCCAGTGGGTGGGCCTATGCCCTCCCAGACCCACCCATGGCTGTGCCCCTGCCCAGTCATGTAAAATCATAGATTAGGGCCTAATGAATGTATTTAAATTGACTGATTTCCTTATATGAACTGTAAGTCAGTAAAATAGTTGAAATTGTTGCATGTTGCATTCATATTTTTGTTCAGTATAAAATGAAGCAATTCTCTGTAGCATTCCTAACCATTCACATATCCCAGCCATGCAAATCACAGTTGTTTTCACCAGTCGACCTGGCAGGCTGTCATTATAACTTTGCAGCTTCTGAATGCTGTGTTTTTTACTGGGGACACTCACAACAGTGGATAAGAGAGGAGACAGTTATAACACAGCCAGGGGTGAAAGTAAACTGATACTTTCCAGTACGTCATCCCGGCAAAATAAATAGTGGGGTATGCCATACCAGTAAAACATAAGCCTATCACAATAAATAAAACAAAATGTCAAGAAAACTGCAGGCTTTTACAACATTATTTACCATGACCGCATGTCAGCTGCATGAAAAATGTGCGACTTGAAAACGGGTGGTCGAGACTATGCTCCAAAATGTGGTGTGGTTTGATGAGAACACTGACCTTTTTCCAAGACAGAGATGACTGGCCGAGACTGACACACTTGAACGCATCAATTCAGGCTACAAGTGTTAAGTAGTAGGCCGTAGATCGATCCCCATTGAGGGAGGAGCGGATTTCTTGTTTAAGACAGTAAAACATTCTTATGATAACTAACAATTGTTGGTACGTTCAATTCTAATCATGTTTTGGCATGATTATATGCCTCATTTCAAGTAACTAGCTGCAGGCTTAAATCTGCAATATGTAACTTTTTGGGTGACCCGATCAACTCAATAGCAAGCAAGTCTAAGAAGCGGTAGATATGTTCTATGTGCACTATTTCTATGCTTCCCATCTTTTACTTTCGGTTTTGAACACCTGCTTCAAACAGCTGAACATACAGTGGGAAGAACAAGTATTTGATACACTACCAATTTTGCAGGTTTTCCTACTTACAAAGCATGTAGAGGTCTGTCATTTTTATCATAGGTACACTTCAACTGTGAGAGAACAAAACTCCATAAAAATACATTGTATGATTTTTAAGTAATTAATTTGCATAGTGGTCCATCAAGGCCATCAGGGCCCTGTCCGCCGGGAGCTTTTGTCGGGACGCCACCCTCTCCCTCGACGAACTCATTGACATGTCCATCCGACTAGACAACCTGCTGGCTGCCCGCGTGCATCCAGAACGGGCCCTGTTGGTTCCACCTCCCGGCCCTCCCGCTCCAATCCCCATGGAGGTAGGGTGGGCCGCATCGAGAGGGACCGGAGGAGGAGGCTCCTCCTGCACCAGGTGTGTTCGTGGAGGACACACTGCCGATCGGTGCTGGAAGAGCTCGTCTGGGAGTCGGGAGGGCAGGCAGAGAACTCCCCGTTCACCCCAGGTGAGTCAGCACCAGACTCACCCAGTGCTCCCTGTTGGTCATATGTTCCTACTAATTTCTTTCTCTGAGTTTTCTCCCTCTCTACAGCATAAGGCGCTAGTCGATTCAGGCGCAGCTGGGATCTTTATGGATCGTGGGCTCTTGTTAAGGCTAGGGATTCCCCTGGTGTCGCTAGACCAACCCTTCCTGTGCACTCCTTAGATAGCCGACCATTAGGGTCAGGGCTGGTCAGGGAGGCCACGGTTCCACTGGACATGGTAACGCAGGGGGATCATAAGGAGCGGATTAGTCTCTTCCTTATTGAATCACCTGTGTTTCCAGTGGTGCCAGGGATTCCCTTGCTGGCGAATCACAATCCTGAGATTTCATGGAGACAGGGGGCTCTCCGAGGGTGGTCAGAGGAGTTTTCAGGTAGGTGTATAGGAGTTTCCATCGGTGCGACGACAGTGGAGAGTCCAGACCAGGTTTCCATTGTGCGCATTGATTCTGAATATGCCGATTTCTGTAAGACGAGGGCGACCCAATTACCACCTCATTGACGAGGGGATTGCGCGATAAGGGAGATGAGTGGGAGGGAGATGAGTGGAAGACCGCATTTAGTACCACATCTGGCCATTATGAGTACCTTGTCATGCCGTATGGGTTGAAGAATGCTTCAGCCGTTTTCCAATCTTTCGTAGGCGAGATTCTCAGAGACCTGCACGGGCATGGTGTGGTGGTGTATATCGATGATATACTGATCTATTCTGCCACACGCGCCGCTCATGTGTCTCTGGTGCGTAGGGTCCTTGGGCGACTGCTGGAGCATGACCTGTACGTCAAGGCTGAGAAATGTGTTTTCTCCAAATAAACCTTCCTGGGTTATCGCATTTCTACCTCTGGGGTGGTGATGGATTATGACCGTGTTACAGCCGCAATTGGCCGACTCCGACCACGGTAAAGGAGGTGCAGCAGTTTTTAGGGTTTGTCAATTACTACCGGAGGTTTATCCAGGGTTTTGGTCAGGTGACTGCTCCCATTAACTCACTCCTGGGGGGGCGGCGCAATTGCGCTGGTCAGCGGAGGCGGGCAGAGCCTTCAGTCACCTGAAGGAGCTGTTCACCGACGCTCCCGTGCTGGCTCATCCGAACCCCACTTTGGCATTCATAGGGGAGGAAAACGCGTCCGAGGCTGGGGTAGGAGCCGTGCTATCACAGCGCTCGGGCACGCCACCGAAGCTCCGCCCCTGCTCTTTCTTCTCAAGGAAGCTCGGTCTGGCAGAGCTGAACTATGACGTGGGGGACTGGGAGTTGTTAGCTGTAGTCAAGGCACTGAAGGTGTTGAGACATTGGCTTGAGTGGGCCAAGCACCCTTTCCTCATGTGGAATGACCATCGTAATCTCGAGTATTTTCGGGCAGCGAGGAGATCAGGCCAGGTGGGTCAGTCCAGGTGGGCCATGTTTTTTTAAATCCGATTTCGTTTCACGTTCTCCTATAGGCCAGGCTCCCTTAATACAAAGGCTGACTCGCTGTCCCGTCTCTATGACACCAAGGAGCGGTCCATCGATCCGATACCCATCCTTCCAGCTTCATGTCTGGTAGTACCGGTGGTATGGGAGGTGGACGCGGAGATCGAGCGGGCGTTACAGTTGGAACCTGCACCTTCTCAGTGTCCAGTGGGTGTGCAGTACGTGCCGCTTGGTGTCCATGATCGTTTGATTCGATGGGCCCATACACACTACCCCCGTCGGGTCATCCTGGTATTGAGAGGACAGTGCAGATTCTTAGGGGGAGGTACTGGTGGCCCACTTTGGACAAGGACGTGAGGTTTTAGGTCTCCTCCTGCTCGGTGTGTGCTCAGAGCAAGGCTCCTTGACACCTGCCTAGAGGAAAGTTACAGCCCCTCCCCGTTCCACAACGACCGTGGTAGCATTTGTCGGTGGATTTTCTCACCGACATACCCCCGTCTCAGGGAAACTCCACGATCCAGGTCGTTGTGGATCGGCCTGCCTTCTCATCCCGTTGCCCGTTCTCCCTACGGCCCTATAGACTGCAGAGGCTCTGTTTACCCATGTCTTCCGGCACTATGGGGTGCCTGAGGGGGTCCCCAGTTCACGTCCTGAGTTTGGAGGGTGTTCATGGAACGTCTGGGGGTCTCGATCAGCCTGACCTCGGGTTTTCACCCCGAGAGTAATGGGCAGGTGGAGAGAGTGAACCAGGATGTGGGTAGGTTTCTGGGGTCGTATTGCCAGGACCATCCTGGTGAATGGGCGAGGTACGTCCCATGGGCGGAGGCGGTTCAGAATTCCCTCCGCGACTCCTCCACTAACATGTCACCGTTCCAGTTCGTGTTGGGCTACCAGCTGGTCCTGGCTCCATGGCATCAGAGCCAGGCCGAAGCTCCTGCAGTGGAAGAATGGGTGCAGCTCTCGACGGAGACCTAGAGTGCCGTCCAGGAATCATTGAAACAAGCTAGTGGACGGCAGAAGAGAAGCGCTGACCAGCACCGCAGTGAGGCCCCCGTGTTCGCACTGGGGGACCGGGTCTGGCTCTCGACCCGAAACCTGCCCCTACGCCTGCCCTGCCGGAAGCTGGGTCCGCAGTGTGTGGGTCCATTTAAAGTCCTGAGGAGGATAAATGAGGTGTGTTATAGATTACAGCTTCCTCTTTACTATCGTATTAACCCCTCGTTTCATGTGTCTCTCCTCAGGCCGGTGGTGGCTGGTCTCCTGCAGGAAGGTGAGGTGCCGGGTTCCCTCCTCCCCCTCTGGACATCGAGGGGTCCCCGGCATACACTGTACGCTCTATTCTGGACTCTAGACACCGGGTGAGGGGCCTACAATACCTCGTGGACTGGGAGGGGTACAGTCCGGAGGAGAGGTGCTGGGTACCGGTGGGGGACATATTGGACCCATCACTACTGAGGGACTTCCACCGCCTCCACCCAGATCACCCTGCGCCACGACCTACCGCTCCACTGTCACCTTCCTGTTTGGGCGGCGCTCGGCGCTCGTCTACTCGCCGCCACTGATCCCCTTTTCCTTTTCTGTTTATTTGGTCTTATTGGTTGCACCTGTCTCTTATTTTTTATTTTTTTATTCAGTCTATTTAAGCCTGTTAGGCCCGCCTGTTTTTGTGTGGGCTTGTTTTTCTGTTAGTCAGGTTGTGCGTGTTGTGTTCCTGTCTGTTTGTGTCCTGTGTTGGGTTGGACAATTTTGTGTCGATTTTCGCCTGTTGTTTTGGGCGTTCGCTTTGGAAACCTATTAAAGTTGGTTTCTCCAGTATCCTTTGCTCTCTGCATTTGACTCAACACCCACCACTCCAGGCATTGTGACACACCTAGACAGTTATCCATGGTCTTTGATGCTACTCCATCTGGAACTCTCATGTTGTTTCGAGGTGTAACCATACATTTACATTTACATTTAAGTAATTTAGCAGACGCTCTTATCCAGAGCGACTTACATACCTCACCTCTCTTTTTAAATTTGACCTTTATTTAGCTAGGCAAGTCAGTTAAGAGCAAATTCTTATTTACAATGACAGCCTACCAGTAACCAGTGGGTTAACTGCCTTGTTCAGGTGCAGAAGGACATGTTGTTACCTTGTCAGCTCGGGGATTCAATCCAGCAACCTTTCAGTAACTGGCCCAACTCTATAACCACTAGGCTACCTGCTGCCCTGCTTAAGCCTGTTGACTCTCCAATAGGAAAAGTGTGTTTCTCCTTGCTCCCTCAGAACAACAAACCTATATGTGCTTTATTTCAAAGGATTATTGTACCCATTCCTTATGTCACAACTTACTGGAATAGATTTGTCAAGAATATCTGTTTGAAAAAAGTCTGGTTATTCTCACACAAATACCTGCTTGTTAACAAGGTTAAAGAGGTCTCTTGCAGAATGATCCATCAGTATTACCCTGTGAAACATTACCTGACGAAACTCAAAAAATACATCAACATTAACTGTACTTTTTTGTGTTGAGCATCCAGAAACAGTTTTGCATTCATTTTGGCATCGTCTACATGTAAGGAAATGATGGCAAGATATTCATAGTTTTATAATTTTATAATATTCTTGATGGCTTTTGTTTTTTTATGGGAGAATGTGCTATGCAGTTTCATTAACTATAATAAGGATGAAGAAAAACAATTATACCTAATAAATCTAAATGTGCTAATGGAAAATGTCCTATTCATAAATGTAAATTCACTAACAAAAAAACACTCTTCTGTGTTTTCTATAAGGATTTTGAGTAGTACATTAAGACCATTCTACATTATTCTAATAAGAAAGCTGTTAAAACAATCAATACATGTGTATCTTTAAGGTCTTTGTATAATTTGTAATTTGTTGAACCCCCTAGCATATGTTATCATTGTCTGTTTGATTCCCTCTTGTATGTATACTGTTTTTTCTGCTAAAAATAATTTTGACAGAATGCGATGCTATCGGATCAGCTTTCTCCATTCAAATCTTACCTTAACATTAGAATTATTTCACAACACTGACGAAGGATCAGCTGCTGGAGAGATATTACCACCTACGTCTGCAAATATTGAGGTGGCTTAGTCTAATGCTTGTCCAAAAATAAATTACTAAATCACCAATTTGGCACATCATTGCGCACATGCTATGCTACACATCATGAAATATATTGAGACAAATTACAGACAGTAGCCTAGAAGTAGCAAAATAGAACTCCATTGATTTAACATTAAATGTATTTCAATATGACTGAATAAATAGGCTTATAGCCAACTGTTTATATTTTAATGCAGTCATCTCGGTTTTCAATTGAAGCATATTTTTAATCGCTTGTTTGTATCAACTGCAAAGACATTGGCAACTTTGTCCAGGAGCAGCAATAAATCCTTTGCGTCATTAAAGTAAAAATCTTCATTCAGTTCGAGATGAGTAATCGCTGTCCTGATATCAAGAAGCTCTTCCCGGTCATCAGAGACGGTGGCAGAAACATTACGGAGAAAAGTTACAAACAATGCAAAAAAACACACAAAATAGCAACATTTCTTTGGAGCCCGTAAAACAGCAGGCATCCCCTCCGCCGCGTCAATCTAAGTAACATAATAAAAACGTCCCCATCAAAATTAAGCTAAAGATACACTATATATACAAAATTATGTGGATTCGGCTATTTCAGTCACACCTGTTGCTGGCAGGTATATAAAATCAACGTTTGCCAACTTTCCAACAAATTAGTTTGTCAAATTTCTGCCCTGCTAGAGCTTCCCCGGCCAACTGTCAGTGCTGTTATTGTAAAGTAGAAATGTCTAGGAGCAACAACTGCTTAGCCGCAAGCTCGAAGAACGGGACCGCAGAGTGCTGAAGCATGTAGTACGTAAAAATCATCTGTCATCTCAATACCGAGTTCCAAACTGCCTCTGGATGCAATGTCAGCACAATAACTGTTTGTCGGGAGTTTCATGAAATGGGTTTCCATGGCCGGGCAGCTAAACACAAACCTAAGATCACCATGTGCAATGCCAAGCGTCGACTGGAGTGGTGTAAATTTCACCACCATTGGCCTCTGGAGCAGAGTAAACTCGTTCTCTCGGCACTGGCAGTCCGACAGACGAATCTGGGTTTGGCGGATGCCAGGAGAATGCTACATGCCTGAATGCATAGTGTCAACTGTAAAGTTTGATGGAGGAGGAATAATGGTCTGGGGCTGTTTATCATGGTTCGGGCTAGGCCCATTAGTTCCAGTGAAGGAAAAACTTAACGCTACAGCAGACAATGAAATTCTAGATGATTCTGTACCTCCAATTTTGTGGCAACAGTTTGTGGAAGGCCCTTTCCTGGTTCAGCATGACAATGCCCCGTGCACAAAGTGAGGTACATACAGAAATGGTTTGTCGAGATCAGTGTGGAAGAACTTGACTGGCCTGCACAGATTCCTGAACTCAACCCCATCAAACACCTTTGGGATGAATTGGAACGCCGACTGCGAGTCAGGCCTAATTACCCAACATTAGTGCCAAACATCACTAATGCTCTTGTAACTGAATGGAAGCAAGTCTCCGCAGCAATGTTTCAACATCTAGTGGAACGCCTTCCCAGAAGAACAGAGGCTGTTAATGCCAATATTAATGGGGTGGCAAGGTAGCCTAGTGGTTAGAGTGTTGGACTAGTAACTGGAAGGTTGCAAGTTCAAATCGACAAGGTACCAATCTGTTGTTCTGCCCCTGAACAGGCAGTAAACCCACTGTTCCTGTCATTAAAAATAAGAATTTGTTCTTAACTGACTTGCCTAGTTAAATTAATAATAATATTTGATGAGCAGGTGTCCACATACTGTTGGTCATGTAGTGTATCTGCAAATTTGTGACATAGTATGCCATTTTTGGGGACCACTTTTGGCTCGTGATCACTACTTTCAGAACTGCTGTCTAAAAAGTATATAAAAGTACTGGAGAATCTCATTAAGAAAACTAGGTGAGGTTATCACAGTCATAGTAAGTACATTTTCCCTCAGTAAAGAAGTTATCAGCAAAGTCAGTGCTATTATGAAAAGACAAGTACATTTACTCACATTTTTATTTATATAAGCTTGACAACACTGGATCTCCATAATGCTGCTTTCTCAGTGCATGGCACTTGCTTTATGTGTGCTACAGTACAACAGCTTTGAGCTTTCAGATTCTCTGAATCACATCCATAGAAAAACATATTCTACATTGAACCATAAGGAACAGTCTACATAAAACGTACAAATACATTAATACACAGTAATAGACAAGAACAACATAAGATACTACATTATATTCAAAATAATACATTAAATAAGTTATATATAGGAAAGACAGCAAGAGACAGCAAAAATACTGTTTACACACTATTCATGTATAGATATTCATTTTATTGTATACCCTACAGTTACATTTGATCTTTAGAGAGAGGAGAGACACTGGGATACAGTAAGTTTTATCTTTTTTTTTCAGCTAAAACTTGCTTTTTGCCTGAGTGACCTCTGGTGGCAGAGCATTCCACAATTACATGACACTATACATAACTGAGTACAGGCTAAATGTTGCGCTAACCCATATATTATCTAAAACAGAAATTACTACTACTGTATTACTGTGTCCTGCGAAAATCACTGGTGGATTTCAAGACATTCAAGACATTAGAACACTGTGAACACTGGTTAGCTCTCCACCATCAGAGAGCGAGAAAGAGGGAGGGAACAACCTCTCATCCTCACTCATCCCAGCTTTAATGGCCCATCACTAGGGAGAGCGCAATCCCCATGCAGCAAGCCGTTACAAAGCCCTAGTATCATCTGCATAGAACTCCCATATTCTTCATTACAGTCCAGATGACAATATCCATATGTCACTGTAAATGGCCCATCCAAAACCATTACCATGAACTTGTATAAATATTTTACAAGTATGAACAAGCAGAATCGCACAGAGCCTCGCAAGATGAATTGCCGCAATCAATATGAATTTACTTGTGCGCCTGTGTTATTCTTTTCCCATGCAGAAAATGTAAATTGGCTTCAGCAATTGCAATCCATTAAGCCTACTGCATCGACATTCTATATTTACCACTGGGGGAGTAATGTGATTTGTAGGACATAGATGCCTGGCTTGTTTTGGTCTAATTCTATACAGGCATAATAGATTTGGTCATCGGAAGCACAGAATTCTCATATGGGGACATTAAGGTATTATCTAATACTTTGCTGACCCTGCTGGAAAGCATCTCCTGAGGAATGATTCATGTGAGTAACTACTTATTTTGTATCCTCAGCCATCTTAAAACTGATCCAAGACTGTGCATAACACAAAAATGAATATGTTGCATAAGCTATTCTCTAACCTTGTAATTTGATTGACTTGAATGATTACTGTGCAGATGAAATGCTCTTTCAGAGGGCTTATACCTTTGTACAGCCTTAGCCCACCTTTGTTATTTATTATTAATAATGCAGCTCATTTTTATTCACCACAGGCCTACCATTCATCAAGACACATTTTAATTGTGACAGCAATTTCTGGGAGTTCTTTGTAGTCTGTTGAATTTCAATGGCCTTTTATTATGGGATCTGTCCTCACACCTTCCAATGTTCATAAATGTACTTGCTGCTAACGTATTGTGATAGGGTTACATACGAGCAGAAAGTAACTCAGGTGCTTATCTCTCTGAATAGGTGGGAGTACATAATAGTAGGAAGGCTGGAATACAACGGGTGGGTTTTTTGACAGAACGGGTGCTGAGTGCTGCTAAACCACCTCTTTCCATTCTTGACAATTTGAGCGCGACATGGCGACGTCTCCAGAGATCAGCCTTTACACTTTTCACTCCTTTGTGGGAGAGGCGAGACGGTGCTTAAAGGAGTCTGCAGACATGCGGGGATAGAAACGTTCTGCTGCAGATAGAGAACTGTTCAGTTTAGAACGTGTTTGATATGAAACAGCACAGTGTCATAAAGCAACATGTGGCATTCACCTGTTACTGAATCCTCAGGTTCATCTGAGGTGGAGTATGTTGTAGAACCTTACTGAATATATAGTAGTTAAAAGCCCACAAATACATATGTTAATTGTAACATAAATAATGTTAACATCTGGACTGAGACTGATAATCAACGAGAGCAACTTGTGGTGGGGACAATAAAAGGCCACTCTAAAATGTGCAGTTTTGACACAACACCATGCCACAGATGTCTCAAGTTTTGAGGGAGCGTGCAATTGTCATGCTGACTACAGGAATGTCCACCAGAGCAGTTGCCATAGAATGTATTGTTAATTTCTCTACCATAAGCCATCTCCAACATCGTTTTAGAGAATTTGGCAGTATGTCCAACCGGCCTCACAACCGCAGACCATAGCCCAGGACCTCCACATCTGGGATCATCTGAGACCAGCCACCCAGACATCTAATGAAATTAGGAATATTTCTGTCTGTAATAAAGCCCTTTTGTGGGGAAAAAAACGAATTCTGATTGGCTGGACCTGGCTCCCCAGTGGGTGGGTCTATGCCCTCCCAGACCCATCCATGGCTGTGTCCCTGCCCAGTCATGCGAAATCCATAGATTAGGGCCTAATGAATTTAGTTCAATTGACTGATTTCCTGTAAATCATTGAAATTGTTGCATGTTGCATTTATATTTTTGTTCAGTTTAGATATGGATTACAATGCGACTCAGAGCTCAAATGGCTGTGAGAGGTGGAGCCCCAATGTGGTCGGAGTGCAGTAGTGCACTAATGACTGACCACTAGAGGTTGAGACTCCATAGTGAGCTCACCCTTGAAGTCATCTGAACGCCTACTCTCTACAACCTAATCGGCCTTGTTGATTTATACTTTTTCATTTTCTATTATGGGAACGTGGGAATTAAGCATGAAGGAATTACTGCATTCGGACATGACTTTAAGGACTTTTTATGCATTCATAACCTGCAATCAAATATGCAAGTTGTATTCTTCGAAATGGGAATTGTGCTGTGCTACAGATTTACACTACATGGCCAAAAGTATGTGGACACCTGCTTGCTGAAAATCTCATTCCAAAATCATGGGCATTAATATGGAGTTGGTCCCCCATTTGTTGCTATAACAGCCTACATTCTTCTGGGAAGGCCTTCCATTAGATGTTGGAACATTGCTGCAGGGACATGCTTCCATTCAGCCACAACAGCATTAGTGAGGTCAGGCACTGATGTTGGGCGATTAGGCCTGGCTCGCAGTCGGTGTTCCAATTAATTCCAAAGGTGTTTGATGGGGTTGAGGTCAGGATCAGGGCTCTGTGCAGGCCAGTCAAGTTCTTCCACACTGATCTCAACAAATAATTTCTGTATGGACCTCACTTTGTGCACGGGGCATTGTGATGCTGAAACACGAAATGGCCTTCCCCAAATTGTTTCCACAAAGTTCGTCTAGAATGTCATTGCATGCTGTAGCATTAAGATTTCCCTTCACTGGAACTAAGGGGCCTAGCCCAAACCATTAAAAACAGCCCCAGACCATTATTCCATTATTGAAATTGTGCGAGAAACAGAGTGATGGCCTCTACTAAAAAGAGGAGCATCCCATCAGCTTTCTATAGCCTAGACCTACTATTTATTTCTCAACTTTCCTAATAGTAAGCACATTGCTTATATTCACAACAGGATTATAGCCTACCTAGCAGGCATGAAAATAAACTATGGGAAAAGCTTCCTCATTCACTAATTATGTACATAAAATACATATATTTTTCGATACAGGTGCATGATAATGGTCCATTCCGAATCAAAACATAATTCACACATATCTTATTTAGTATATTTAAAGACAAGATTAAATCAAGAATAGTCTGATGGGTGACAATATTAGCCTATCACTTGTGAATTATATCTTAGCAATTGTGAATGATGCCCAGCATAAGAAACAAATACTTTTTTTGCGTCATTTTATAATCATAGTCGCACACCTAATTTTGTCACGACTTCCGCCGAAGTAGGTTGTTCAGGCGACGTTCGGCGGTCGACGTCACCGGCCTTCTAACCACCGCCGATCCACTTTTCATTTTCCATTTGTTTTGTCTAATTTTTACACACCTAATTTCAATCCCACAATTACTGTTTCATTATTTAACCCTCTGTTCCCCTATGGGTTTTTGTGAGTGATTGTTAATTTAGCATTTTGGTCTGTCATGGTATGCTTGTCTTTGATACTTTGTTTATTTGACATTTTGAGTAAAATTACGTTGATTGCTCATATCTGCTGTCGTGCGCCTGACTCTCTACACCAGCTACACATAGGACCCGTTACACATGTAGCTTAGCCCATAGGCCTACATGTTTTCATAAGGTTTGTATCACAATTAAAGTGGCCAAATAACTTCTTAAAATTATGCACATGAATCCGCTTTCCAATGGGTGTAGAGTCTAACTGGTACACATAAGCAGGGCGTGAGTTTAAAGTTTGGGGAAGATCATTTTCACCATAAAAATACACCTTTATAATAAAAGGATTACATGCACAATTGCATTTGCGGTCACTTTTGATGATGATGTTTTCTGATAATGGTGTTTTCTGCTAATGGAACATTCCCGCTTATAGCCTACTACCATGTGCGCATTGCTGCGCTTATAATGTGAAGACATTGCCTAATAGTTTATTAACATTTTAAGCTAAATGTTCTGTTGCGTCAGCCACATTGCGTAAAAAAAAATGTTTTATACTAGTGGTTGTATTAATTTGGGATCTATTGCATCCCATTACTGTCCAAGACTATGTTTGGAATATTTATTTCTCACACAGAATAGAATAGGTCAACTTTTGTACTATGGGGGATAGTAGATTGACATAGGCTAGTGCTTTTGCTGTTCACTAGGCCTACTCATCTTGTTGGCGGACGAAAAGTAAATGTGTACAGTTATTCCAATATCTTCAATACGCACCTCGGAATTGGATAAAGACATGCGCACTTGCATCCCTGATGTGTCTGTCTTCACTTGTAGCCTGTGAGAAAGACCCGATCATATGATGGAAAGCTATTTGAGCGAGAGGTGATTCTGGCCGCAAAAGGCATGGATTTTATAGGGTGCATTAAGGCCACACAAAAGGAATGCCACCATGAAATAGTCATTTTCAAGTGCATGTCAAAATGTGAATGAGTGACTGATGTAGTGTGTGCAGCCTGCGCAAAAAAACAAAAACAAAACAGAGCTCATGCCTTTCAAGCAACTTTTTTCAAAGCATCATTAGTCAAATCATGCAGCCTTACAATGTATTACAAATCAAAACATATAGCCCAACATTTGTAGAACAACTAAAGTTACATTAATAACTCTAAATTAGACATATAGCAGTACCTATTTCTTTGTTAACCACTCAACACAGAATAGCCGCATGTGCCCACTCCCTCAAATCGGTTGGAGAAAATATCCTTTCTATTTTATTCAGCTTTGTTCAATTGTATTCTTCATACTATTATACAATGCCATGGAATTCTAAGCTAATCTTGTCTGCTAAATGAACTAGAGTAGCCCACAGTCATTTGGCATAGCGAAATCAGGACCTAACATAAGGACAACTCAGAGTATGCTATTTTGTTCTTCTGAAATAGATGACATTTTCTTCATATCCTGGTTCTTAAGACCTGTGTAAAATAAATAATGGATTTATTGTGATAGCGTAGGCTATATTACATGGATTTATTAGACTTTTAAAATGTAGAAGTTCCAAAGGTCTGCATCAGTGGCTTGAAGACTATGTGTGGAAGCCAAGAAATGCTAAATGTGTTTATGTTAATTAATGGTCAATTACCGTGAGACTGACAGTTATTTGCTTGACAATCACCTGCTGACTAAATTTCGTGACTGCTGTTGCAACCGAGGACAGGCGACGTTTACGCACTACGAGCTTCAGCACTTGGAGGTCCAGCATTTTGTGAGCTTGTGTAACCTACCATTTTGCTGCTGAGCTGTTTTTGACCATGGCAGCTCTAGCAGTTCAGAAATTTGAAGAACTGAGTTGTTGAAAAGGTGGCATCCTATGACGGTGCCATGTCTTCAGTACGGGCCATTCTATTGCCATTGTTTGTTTTCGGAGATTGCATGGCTGTGTGCTTGAATTTTATATACATGTCAGCAACAGGTGTGGCTGAAACAGCCAAATCCACTAATTTGAAGCCTTATCCACATACTTTTACATACAGTATATTGTGTATCATAGGCCTACAGTAGCTTTACAATATCCAAACCATACCAAACCTTCACAAATGTTTCTAAATTTTATTAGGGTAATATCAAAAGTAAGTCAAGCCATTGTTTATACGGAAAATACAAGTAGAAGAGCAAACGTAAAGCAGAGAAAAAACGCATTACCCTCCGCTGTGACCCTCCACCCCAAAAAAACACAATCCTCTCCAAAGCAACAAAACAATTGGACAACCCTCCCCTATTTTGGACCACCCCTCCCCCAGGTTACATTTTGATATGTCCCTTAGAGCCATGCAAAGGAGTATGCCTCAACAGCCCAGCCTAGAGTTTTCCTCAGCGATTTACCAGGTTGAAATGTTATTCTGTACCCAAGACACTGGGAGCGGAGGAGTGCTGGAGATGAAAGGAAGGGTGTTTAACATGGAAGGAGAGAGAAACGGATGGTGATTACATTCCCTATTCAAACAGAATACATTTGGTTTCACTTGACTCCTGAATGGCACATTATACTGTGAATGTTCATACAAATAGAGTGTGCCAAGCAGTGAGATATTCTTTTCACAAACAAATCAAATATATGTTAAAGCATATCTATTCTGTTCCCTTACTGGTGGAATTTTGGCTGAATATAAGACTGAACTGGGAACTAACCTGGGCCAATATGTTATTATTACATTTTGGCCAAATGACAGGAGAAACCCAATAACCCAATAACTTAGATCTAGATTAGCAGAGTAAAACTATCAGCAGTTTGAAGCCATATTCCTGCAACAGATATGGGGTCTAATCAGTGAAAGGCTCCTTGAACTTGTAATAAGATTTGTCTTGGCAGGCAGAGTTATCTGAGGATCCCAACAGGCTAGTTCCAGGGGGAGACAAATGCTCCCATCCTCTTCTAAATCTGGACTTTGTCCTGCTTTGATGGAGAGATTAAGCCATGACCAGGGGAGCTTTTGAGGATGAGGACAGTTATTTTGAAAGGTTCCACCTCTCTTAGACCCACTGTGCCACTCATGACAGCCTTGGTGAGCCAAAGGCCTTGGCAGAATCAACCTGGCCTACCAGTGAGGCCCTGTATGTAATATTAGTTTACCTGGGGGACAGTGTGTGGAGGAAAGGAAGGAGAAGAAGGGGAGAGGCTGGGACAGTTTGAGCTGTAGGGGGCTGTTGGGGCAATGGAAGCCTAGATCATTTCTAATTGGGAGAAGGAGCATAGGGGTGAATAATATAACTGTTTAAACTGCATGGTCCAAATGCCATTGTTGACAATAAAACACACCCTCCGCTTTTTGCTGAATGGATTTAGACTTCTGCAAGCTACAGCAAGGATTGTCGGTGCCAGTTTAATTTGGGCAATAACTTACACTTACTCTCTCAAATGACCCCTCTTATGAATCTGTCACAGGTCTTAAACGAATCTTTTTTGCATTAAGTTTATTTCCCCAAACAAGATCAAATCAATTGAAATCACTTCTCGGTAGATAATCATGTCTTTAATTAACCTTTTTATTAAAAACTGTGAGGAATAAAAGTCACACAACGATTCAAGAGGAATCTGTGGTTAAGAACATGATACCCATGGAGCTTCCTTGGACGAACTCAATTAAAATCTCTGTACACAGACACTTAAAATGGCCGTGCATATGGACCAGGTGGATTTTGATGCTTTCTTCTAATATCCCCTCAAGTCAAAAATGCAACATATTTAGTCAGACGCTAGTCTGTAGTACTGCTGAGCCTAGTAGGCTGACTCACTGAGGTTAGTGAAAGAACCAAGACATCAATGGCCCGGTATTGTGAGAGGCATTATGACCCTAACATAGGGTTGTTGCGGTCATGACATTTTGTCAGCTGGTTATTGTAATGGAAACGACTGCCTGTCTCACGGCAATTGACGTTATTTAACTTAAACTCAGAAGAACAGAATATGAGTCGGCCTACTGTATGTTATCTGGCTATGCGCCATGCCATAGGCTGTAGGCTTGTTCATTCAGCAGACAAGACTTGCTTACAAGTTCCGTGCCATTATTTGATATGATATACTTTTATAGTAAGTAGAATGTAACTGAACTTAGCTGAATAAAATAGAAAGGATTTTTTTCCATTCCGGAGCAAGTGCGCATTTTAAGTGGCTATGTTGTGTGTAAAATTGATCATTAAAACAGGTCACAAACACTAGATTAACAGTTATTTAGCAACTGTAGTTGTGGATGATACAAACCTTAAAATGTCTTATAAATCAAAACATATATGGCTGCATAGTGCAACTATAGGCTATTTGTCTGCTTCTAACTCACCCTCTCAAACACATAGACCCCTGAACGCAGCTCACTCTCCAGATCCCAATCACCTGGATTCGGATCACCTGTTCACACACCTTTATGTTATTATCACACACTATGTAGTTCAGTTCTTTGCACCCCATCATTGTGAGGTATTGTTTGTTTTGTGACACTTCTATTCGGGGCTCTATTTTTCCCATAATTTACTCCTCTCGTGTATGGTAGTTTTTGCCTGCCTCACTAACAAAGCCTTTTGCCTATTCTTGCCTGTACTTTAGCCTATCGGATTTCATGTTATCAACCAGCTGCCTGATCTCGCAGATGACGTTACTAGCCTTTTCCCTGCCTGTACTGTTGCCTTTTTGGCCCCCCTGTGTATGAACGTCTGCCTGCCCCTGGATCCAGCTCCCTGCCTCCTCCTGTGGTCCTTTACAATAAACTCCTGCTGCGCACCCTTCACTTGAAACCAGCTCTCTGTCTCCCATCATGTTCATTACACTATTGATGATTTAAGAAAGTCGCAAAAAAAGCTTGAGCTTTGTTCCTTGCCTCAGGCTGCACAGCTGTTCTCTCATCAAGTTATCATATTTTCACCCATCTGACTATTCTCAATTTAATATTGTCTTTATTAATATGTGACCTGTTTCAGGAAACTAGGCGTGTGTCACGGGTCACTACTTCACACTTGAACTTAATTGTTTTTAATCAAAATGCGTTTTTTTTGGGGCAGAAATGTCTTCAAAAAAACATGTCAACTTTCATGTGCCTTAATAACAAACGTGTTTGCCATCTGTAAATACGAATACATTGATACATTACGAGCCTAATTGGTTTAGCCACAGAATAAGTCAGCAACCGCTAGCCATGATTAGCTGAGACAATGTGTGGCATGGACATGCCGAGAGATGAGTTTGGATTGGTCTGCCATATAGCATGCTTCTGTCTGTTTGAGCTGGTTAGTATATGTAGGTAATCCTGTCTAATGCGGCTTTTTATATATATTGCTTAGTAGAACTGCATAAATTTGGCGCTCCACTTTCTGGAGGACGGGGTTTTGAAATCAGTGGAATTACAGTATGATAGTTAACTTAGGGCTAGGCCCCTTTTAATGTAAATTTCCGCCTGAATGACCAAAGTAAACTACCTGTTGCTCAGGCCCTGAAGCCAGGATATGCATATAATTGGTACCATTGGAAAGAAAACACTTTGAAGTTTGTAGAAATGTTAAAATTATGTTGGAGAATATACACGTTACCATATTTTAGCGCCCCAAAAATGAACCATTCCAGTTCAACTGTAATATGAATACCACTGTAAATCACAATTTCTCCGCTTTCCAGCTAAATCAATGACGCAACCTTCATGCTGCCCTTCTCTGCATGATTGAAGAAGGCAATGGCACTCTGCCTGATTTTTTTTTTAATTGAGGAGGGGGAAGCGAAGGCTACTGAGTAATAGTGAAATTTAGAGATATGTCCAACTTATTACCTCTAAAATGTTAATAAAACACTATAAAGAGATTATAAGGTGTCATTACATACCTATTTGAAGGTTTGTGTTGAATTTGAATAGGGTTTTTAGGGTGATGCTAAAGTTATCTTCACAAGTATACTGCGGCTGTCGCGGCTTTTGAGAGCCATGATGGCTTGCAGTGATGACACAGAAAATGTATGCATTCAGTTGTACAATTGACTAGGTATCCCCCTTTCCATGTCCCTTGGTGGAAAGCACTACCCCTGGTAGAAAGAAGCTGTATGGGAAGCAATGTGTTGAGTAATGCCATACGTGACGTCATTATACATCACAATGTATTGTACAGGGTCAGAGGGGTAAGTTTATTACACTTTTCTCGAATACTATTGGTCTGTTACCATGTCAATCAACACTTGAATAGAAACGTAGTTTAACCTCTTGAAACTTGAATAGAAATGTAGTTTAACCTCTTGAAACTCTAGGGGCGCTATATCATTTTTGGATAAAAAGACGTGCCCGTTTTAAGCGCAATATTTTGTCACAAAAAGATGCTCGACTATGCAAATAATTGGTAGCTTTGGAAAGAAAACACTCTGACGTTTCCAGAACTGCAAAGATATTTTCTGTGCGTGCCTTGGAACGTGAGCTACAGGCAAAACCAAGATGAAACGGCATCCAGGAAATGAGCAGGATTTTTGAGGCTCCGTTTTCCATTGTCTCCTTATATGGCTGTGAATGCGAGAGGAATGAGTCTGCCCTTTCTGTCGTTTCCCCAAGGTGTCTGCAGCATTGTGACGTATTTGTAGGCATATCATTGGAAGATTGACCATAAGAGACCACATTTACCAGGTGTCCGCCCCGGTGTCCTGCGCCGAAATTGGTGCGCAAACCTCAGCTGCAAGTATTTTTCCATGGAATTCAGAGAAGAAAGCAGGCTTCCACGAACGATATATCAATGAAGAGATATGTGAAAAACCACCTTGAGGATTGATTCCAAACAACGTTTGCCATGTTTCGGTCGATATTATGGAGTTAATTCGGAAAAAGTTTGACGTTGTTGGTGACTGAATTTTCGGTTCGTTTCGGTAGCCAAATGTGATGTACAAAACGGAGCGATTTCTCCTACACAAAGATGCTTTCAGGAAAAACTGAACATTTGCTATGTAACTGAGTCTCCTCATTGAAAACATCCGAAGCTCTTCAAAGGTAAATGATTTTATTTATTTGGTTATCTGGTTTTTGTGAAAATGTTGCGTGCTAAATGCTACTCAAAATGCTAAGCTAGCTTAGCATACTCTTACACAAATTAGTGAATAGCGATGGTTCAAAAGCATATTTTGAAAATCTGAGATGACAGTGTTGTTAAGAAAAGGCTAAGCTTTGGAGCAGGCGCATTATTTTCATTTTATTTGCGATTTTCAGAAATAGAAATCGTTAACGTTACATTATGCTAATGAGCTTGAGGCTATAACTGTATACAGGTTTTTTTCATAGCCAAACGTGAACAAAACGGAGCGATTTGTCCTACACAAATAATATTTTTTTGAAAAACTGAACATTTGCTATCTAACTGAGAGTCTCCTCATTGAAAACATCTGAAGTTCTTCAAAGGTAAATGATTTTATTTGAATTATTTTCTTGTTTTTGTGAAAATGTTGCTGGCTGAATTCTAGGCTTATAGGTATGTTAGCAATCAATACTCTTACACAAATGCTTGTTTAGCTATGGTTGAAAAGCATTTTTTGAAAATCTGAGATGACAGTGTTGTTAACAAAAGTCTAAGCTTGAGAGCAAATATATTTATTTCATTTCATTTGCGATTTTCATGAATAGTTAACGTTGCGTTATGCTAATGAGCTTGAGGCTATAAATAGAATCCCGGATCCGGGATTGCGCGACGCAACAGGTTAAACCCAACACAGTCGCTACAGTCCAATTAGTTTTCATTGCAGCCTCGTTTAAATGCCGCGGGAACGCAAAAACTGTACGGAACAGTGTTAGCTTCTATTACATCTTCAAACTAAGGGCAACCATGGCATCCGTGATGTATATGGGTAAGATAGTCTAGCAAGCTACATTTTTAGATATTATACATTTCTTATTTTGACAAAGTTGTTTTCGTTTCAAGTTAAAGTCTACTGTTAGCTAGCTAGCTAACGTTACTGGCTGGCTCACTCTCTAACATTACGTGTATGATCATATTATTTGTATCTCAGAGCCATTTGCTTGGCTAGTTTTAGCCTACTGTTAGATTGCTAATATTGAACCTGGTTGGTTAGGTCCCTGCAGATCCATGCAGGGTAGTAAAGTCATGAGTTGGGATTATGGTTCATTGTTTAGCTAGCGAGCTACATGTCTTAACAAAAGACTCCACTATGCAAGTATGCATTTCAATAGAATGTCACAACGACAACTGTTGACAGACGTAGCTGTTAAATTCGCTCTGGCTATCTACTCCAATTTCAGACCAAGGGTAATATAGTGTAGCTAGCTACATTTTCAGATACTACATATTTCTAATTCTGACATAAAGTCTTTTAATTTCAAATTAAAGTGTACTGTTAGCAAGCTAGCTAACATTAGCTGGCTGGCACATTAGCTAGCGTTACGCGTATGATCTTATTATTCGTATCTCAGAGCCATTTGTTTGGCAAGTTATAGCCTAATTTTAGCTAGCTAACATTGAATCTGGTTGGTTGGCTCCCTGAAGATTCATGCAGGGTAATAACGTCATGAGTTGGGATTATGGTTCTTTGTTTAGCTAGCTAGCTACATTTCTTAGCAAATTTCTCCACATTCCAAGTATTAATTTCAATAGAATGTCACAAAGACAAATGTTGATAGACATAGCTGGTAAATTTGCTCTGGCTATCTACTCTGATTTCAGACCACGGGTAAGAAAGTCTAGCTATATTTTCAGATATTACACGTTTCTAATTTTGACATAAAGTCTTTTAATTTCAAGTTAAAGTGTATCGTTAGCTAGCTAGCATTTGCTGGCTGGCACGCTAGCTAACGCTACATGTGTGATCTTATTATTCGTACCTCAGAGCCATTTGCTTTGCTTGTTATAGTCTAATGTAAGCTAACTAACATTGAACCTGGTTGGTTAGCTACCTGCAGATTCATGCAGGGTAGTAATGCCATGAGTTGTGATTATGGTGAATTGTTTTGCAAGCTAGCTGTGTGTCTTACCAAATTACCACTATGCAAGTGTCCATTTTAATAGAATGTCACTGTGACAACTGTTAGCTTGGGTGCTTGATTGCTGTTGTAAGGACAGAATGCTCGGATCAACCCTTAAAGAGATTGGTGAAGCTAAAACTTGTGTGAATGATGGTGTGAACGATGGGTGTGAACGATGTGAATGATGCTGAATGGGTGTAGACAAAGAAGAACTCTCCAGTAGGTACCAAAACATTCAAAGGCCATTTTCTCACAAGTGAAGTTACAAGTTTGTCAACTTTCAAAGCATAAATACTTTCCCATTGCTCCTCAATTGCAGTGTATGATATAACTTTTTGTTGCTAGGTGTCTCTGCTTTTATCCAATGTAAAAAACACAATTTCACATTGTGCTACAGAAGACAGAATCTAGGCGGTCGGTCACATATGTCAAATTAGTTTAGATTTGGCCTATTATCAAATGGGCAGGAACAGGGGCAAGGAATTGTTCGAAAAGCTAATTGAGGCCACTTTGCCACCTGTTCGTTTTCCAATAATATGCTGGGTAGGCTACTCTGGTTATATCACTCACCCTTAACCACTGTTTGATGAGCATGCATCCTCTTGCTGGATGACAGGTGATATTTCGCCCCAAACCCTGTATGCTATGTGCTCTCGAACCGTGTTCCTGCAGACACCCAGTGCTTAATTTGGGAAACCAAGTTAAATCTTTTTGGGACCATCAATAGGAACATGTTTTCACAACAAAATATATTTAAACAACTGTTGACAGCCCCTCTCTGCACGCTCAAGAAAGGAATGAAGGAGAGAGGGGAGGACATGGAAATGTACGCAAAAATAAAAAAATCCCATATTACTAGGCTATTCAAAATCAAATAGAAGGGAGGCTATCTTTGTAAACCTGAACATCAATGAACCAACAGCATCGGCAAGGCCTATACGTTCTCTCCCAGACTCACAGATACAAACTTTGGAGCGTAGTTTATGGTAACCAGTCCAGCCAGTATGCATTATAATACAGTACACACTCAAAGGTGATTACTAACATTTTTAACATTTTGGAGTATAGGCTAAACCAATTATGTACCAAAGAGATTTTAATTCATTTTTTCTTTTAACATTTACATTTACATTCAAGTCATTTAGCAGACGCTCTTATCCAGAGCGACTTACAAATTGGTGAATTCACCTTCTTTTAAATATTTTTCTGCAATGTGTAATATGCAGTAGGCTATGTATTGTATGTTGGCACCAGTGGTGACCCGTCATTCAGGGCAGGGGGCTTGAGGGCTTGGGCCCCACCTGTTTTGAGCCCACCTTTTGTGTTATTTTGTTTTTTTTACATTTATATGTGTCACATATCAGTTTGCAAACAATGTAATAAAACATGTTAATAAAACCGCATACAAACTTGGTCTCTTTTTTGCTTTCTGCAATAAGGCAGCTCCAAAATGCAGCTGTTTTAGCCTACCTCAGTGCTTTCTGTGATGGTGGGGCAGTCAGTGGAAAATACGAAGCGTGGGGGTTGGTAATGTTCTCTAGTTGCGCCGTGATTGGCTCAGTGTTCTATTACTCATGGGGACACTACGTTACCGCCAAATGTAAGGATATAGCATGAAAATTCAAGCTTCGTGGGTGCTGCCATAGAGTCACATTAGAAGTGCCCATCTAACATGCTGACCAGACCGGACACATCGCATGCGCGAGCGTCGCAAATTAAATTTAGAAATCCATGTTATGCAATTATTGCACCCACACTGCTCGCGTACGCCAACGAGCGTCTGCGACACCAAGGGCTAAAATAGAACTCATTCCTAATTCTGACGCAGATCGCGCTGAAAGTCCTGCCTCTCCCATCTCCTCATTGGTTTATAGAAACAGGTACCCATGTGCCATCTCCTCATTTGTTATACCCACGTGGGTGACTGAAAGACGAACTGTTTTGCCGGTAGTTGTGGTAATACAATGAAAGTTTAGATGCGATTACCATGTAAATTATACAATGAAAAAATCTGGAAGGAGGAGAGATGACTAGAAACGATTCGGTTGGCCGTTTTATGTGTGGATTAATTGTCGGAGCAGAGGTCCTTGTGCATTTCAGGTAAAATAACAACTCAATGTTTATATCCCAGGACAAATTAGCTAGCAACAGCAAGCCAGCTAAATAGGACAAATTAACGTTAGCTAGCAAGTGCAAGCTAGCTAGCTAAATGACCATACATGTTTCATGAATTTTGACCTGTCCACAAATTAATGTCATTGGTTCAGAGTTTGTTTTGATATTTTAACCTGCATGTCGTGATCGCGTTTGGTGTGGGGGGGCAAAATACATTTATGCACGATAGCGCACAATAGCGCACGATGGTGCACGCGCGCAGCCGGTTTGGGTTCCGTGTTAGAAAGCTCAAGGTCATTGGCTACAGATACAATTACGTCAAATCACTTTATATCTACAATAGCTTTGATTGGACTGATCATGTCAACATCATACTTTCAAAATATTACTTAGTAGACATCATCATGAATAAAGTGAACAATGTAATGTACTGGCAAATGCTTTTTAATCCATGTTAAATGAAGAGAAATAATAAAGATAAATTATATATAAAACATATCAGTGCTCATCGACCATTGAACATAAACATTACACAAGTTGGAAATAGCAAATTCAACAAATAGTGGTTTGGAAGGAATTAGTGGTTGACTGCAGCATTGCAAAGCAATCACAAGCCTGCTATTCAGTGGGGTGGGTGTGTGGTTCCAAGTCTGGGATTAAGAGTCTCTTTTCCAAGCTTAAACGGATAAACATTCAACATTGGCCATGCTGTCAATCCAGCATGACTTCTGCCGCGCCAAAACAACTGGAAACTCAGAACTGGGATATCTGACTTCAGTGGGGTTTTTTTTATAGGCTGTAAATTAGGCTCAATGAACTGTCTTGCTGCCAGACAAGGCTCCACTGATAACTAGGTGTGTTAATGGTTATGGTGTTGGGACAGCTTTATATAGGCACATTGTTTGTCAGCGTTATAGAGCATTAAATGTATTGTTTATGGTTGAGTTGTGGCATTTTGTATTTATTTTACTAGGCAACTCAGTTAAGAAAAACTATTATTTTCAATGATGGCCTTAGGAACAGTGATTCAACTGCCTTGTTCAGGGGCAGAATGACAGATTTTTACCTTGTCAGCTCAGGGATTTGATCTTACAACCTTTAAGGTTACTAGTCCAACACTCTAACCCCTAGGCTACCTGCCACTTTGCTGGCATGCATATTAAGAAAAATGTGGGGGGGGGGGGTTGCACCAACAAGATTTACATGCTAAAATCGCCACTGAATGGCACAATCATTATTTGAATTCAGGTTCTTGTTTTTTTTTGGCTTGGGCTCATATATAGGCCTATGCATATGCATATGCTCTAATATGCCAATGGGGGTTTTGAATTAATCATCACCTTAGAAAGTGCTGTCCATATCGTTGTTTGGCTTTGAAACAACATCCATAATGACAATGTTTTTCAATCAGGTTCAACCTTTTGTTGAATTTCTTTCTTCAAATTGATAAAGCACATTGAGGTTTAAAAGCAAGATACTGTTTGATGTGATTTTCAATTGTATTTGCATTGATGTCAGAGTGGTTAGAGGGACAATAGAGCCATGAGTACCAGGCCATTAGTGACATGATGGTCGGTAGTGAGTTGTGTACTGCCAAAGCATGTCCAAAGTGCATAAAAGCAGATTACCGTGCCTTAACGGTCACGTGGAATTTTACTGCGGTCACCATAACAGCCCTACTCATGACTGCCGGTGTGGTGGTAATATTGTCACCGCAACAGCCCTACTCTAGCAAACATACACAAATTAAAGAAACAACTCTGTTCCTTTCAAACTGTTTTTTTACTTTTCTTTTATCCCACTGTACAGTACACACACACACCCACATATTGTGCACTCACCAATGAAAGGAGATAGACAGCTATTGAGAATAAATGTCATATTTTTCAAGGACCTTTTTCCTGTGCCTCTGTTATATTCCAGAGGGCATTTTATCACTTCATCATGAAGGCAGGACATATCTGCTTTGATAGGACTGTACTAGCTTATCCATTATGTTCTGTTGGGGGGAGTTTCAACCTGGTCTCAGAGCATTTCGTATTATTCGGAATCTAAATCCGTCACACTCCATTTATAATGATAGATTACGTTTTGCATGGTATGTATTAATTTGTGGATATCCATCCCCCATTCCATATTATATGTTAGGTTAAAAATTGGCAAAACATACAATATGTTACGAATATGCAAAAAGTTTGATATTTTACGAATTCTAGCTAGGTGGCTAACATTAGCTAGCTGGCTAACATTAGCGAGGTTTTAGGGTTATGGGTTATGGGTTAGGGTTATGTTTTGGAGTTAGTTTAAAGGATTAAGGTTAGGGTTAGGGTTAGCTACAATGGTTAGGGTTAGGGGAAGAGTTAGCTAACCTGCAAAGTAGTTGCAAAGTAGCTAAAAGTAGCAAGTAGTAGAAAAGTTGATATTTTGCTAAAATGCTCAAATTGTCTATGATAAGATTCAAATCTGCATCCTTTGGTATGCTAGACATTTGCATTATATGCTCCCCATCCCCCCAACCAACCACCCTACTTCCAATTTTGCCTTATGTAACAATCTGTCTTATGTAACCATACCAAACATAACACAATGTACATTTTACATTGTTAAGTCTAGTCTATAAAACCAGGCTGGGAGTTTAAGTGTGATAAATAGAGAGACCATCCACAGTTAGCGACAGATTGATTTCTTCAGAAACTGACATTGAGATAGTAAGTGTTTCTATTACAACACGGTAATCAAACTGAGAAAGATTACTGATTTGAACCTTCCCTCTTTACAGCCTATGCACTTTTGATACTTGTGAAGAGACAATGCCCTTTAATGTTCATGTTTATCGTATCTAATATCAATGTCGACCTGAAACCATGAAAACAAATAGGTGCAATGACTATTTCCGGAGTTTGTGTTTAGTTCTCATTAGATGATTAAGGAAAGGTTCTTACTCGGATCAGATAAGATGGAGTCGGTCTTCGGCAGGAACTGGTCGCAGCGTATACCTTGGTAGCCTTCTTTACACCTGTAAATAAAAATACATGTCAGTCAACACGTTGTGAACTTGGGGTGAAGCAGGGTTTGAGAAATTTGGTTAAAGGTTATAGTAGATTGCTGACAAGTGAATATGCTGTTTCATGTATCGTTCAAGCTCAACTCTATTATATATGTGTCAGATGGCCAGGAGCATTAAAAAAATGCATTGAATCCATCTTCCTTTTCTATTTGCTCACTCTTTCCCTCTTGCCCCTTCCACTTCTCAGAAGCTTTCAGCCCTAATCCCAGTGTCAGGCAGTAACTTACTATAGAAACATGTTCTCAGGACCAACCTCTGAAGCACACACAGATTGCATATAATGCATGACCTTTCCACACAGAGCATAAAAACTGCATATACGCTAAGGGGCTTACACCAGGTCTAGGTTTGACATATCCAAGCTCGAGCAATCCTCTAAAGGCTCAGAGCTTGTTTAAACTCAGCTTCTTTTGTCTCAATTTTTTGGGGTGCTAAAGCTTCATTTTCAGTCATTAGGCAGACATGCTATTTCACACATAGTCATGCATTAAACCTATGCATTGATAAATATGAGCTTTGCTGGAAAATGTGCCCACACCAAGACTGAGTAAAGCACGATTCATGAACATTTCTATAAAGTTACGCAAATTAAGTCAGGGTTGTGGCCCGATCACATATCATATATTATATGAGTCACATTTGTTCAGCATTAGACATTTCCCAATGTCCAGAAGCCAAAAGGAGTAGGTTCATTTTCTGAAGCCTAATACTGATGGAGACTATCCCCAATCAGAAAGTACAGTCCTACCAGGATCAGAGAACATAATATGAAACTTGCAAACCGGTGACTTGTAACAAAAATGTATTTTTCATTCTCTGGAATCACTTGGTCATTCAGCAGTTCCCCTGACAGCCATTACGACCAATTGTGCAAGCGAGAGGGAGCAAGACACTGTGATTAAACAGCCTAAAAAAACAGGGGGTGGTAAAGAGGAGAGAGACAGAGAGATTAGAGCTTAATTCACATGCATGTGCACACGCATGCACGCACACACCACGGTGCACACGACTTCGACAGATTTAACATGTTATCATTCAGAAAATTGTGTCCACTCAGATTCCTTGACAGAGGTGCAACACAATAAAACAGCATGGTGTTTCAAATGGGCCCAGCAGGTTGCTTGGCAAGCAGGTGTATCTATGTAATTATTATTTCTCTCTATCTTTTCTAATGTCTGTCTGTTTTGGACCCAAGACCAAACAATGTAAATGTTTTCTTTGGTGAATGCATAAGAATGATATAAGAATCGGTATCCTTTGAATGTATATTTGTGTATGGTCATTGTATTTATTTGTATAATGGGAAATGTATGTGCATATATTTTTGTGGATTATGTAAATGCATTTTTCCTTGGCCATAATTACATTTTCGGTCCCACTATTCTCATGGCAGGCCCGTCTCCTGCCTGTATCTCTGTCAAGTTGCCATACTCTCTCCCACTCCCACTTGGCACAGTTTCCTGCCACTGCGTTTCTCGCCTGAAAACCTGCACCAGAATATTCATTAGGCTCTGGGACAAGTAAATGGAAATGTGAATGTTTCTCTGAAGGAGGCAGAAGGTATTGAGAGCAGCTCTGGTTTTAATTAGTGTCACAGTCATTTATTAGCAGGAACAAATAGGGGAGGGGGTTTGTAGAACGAGTTGTAGATATCACTAACCAATGGAGCCTGATGCACAAAGCTCAGTAGACAGGAAATAAATATAAATACAAGGCCTCAAGCTGTCAGGTTTAGCCGAAGATGTGGAGAACACACACATCACAACATATGCAGGGCATCAACAGACTCAAGGAGCACCGCAAGTCACACTGAAATGGAAAAGTTCAGATGTTGACATATGGAAAACAATTCTGTGTAGTATGAAACAATATACTCCATTCTACTATACTATCATACAGTATTGTATTACAGTGTATAATTTCTTGTTGTTCAGATCTTTTCATGACTTCAAAATGGTATGACAATATTACGTTTTATCATAGCATAGCCTACAATTATGATTTAGCCTATTAAAGCACTAAAGAACATTCATTGGATTGGTAGAATACTTGTATTCAATTTTCATTACGAAATGGTGGACACTGGGAAATGTCAGTTTAGTGCCTTAAGTTTGATCTGGTGAAAAGAACATCTGAGCGCTTTGTGCTGCTCTAGACAGTGGGCCTTTAATTAGGCTGAGGTGGTATAATCCCAGGGGGCTGAGAGGTGTTAGCTTTGAACACTGACTAAAGGAGATAATCTTGTTACACAGAGGTAGCTACACATAGTAACAGATACAAGTTAGGAAAATCTGCTCCTAGCTGTCGGTTTCAATCAAACCCGCCTTAGTAATGCTTACACTATAGCCCCCAAGTATACATGCCATATTTCCAATACTGAAGCATCTGGAGGAGAGACCGCCTAGTGTATGAGTGTGTGAGAAAGATAGAGAGAGGGAGAATGTGTATGCGTGCAAGAGAGAGCGAGCAGCAAATCACTTTCTGGCTACTCTTATACTTTATGCTGGGTATTTTGGTCAATAATACTTCCTCTTTATTTATTGTTTAAGTGCTATTCTGGGTTTGTGTGCCTTTAAAAGACAGTAGACATTCATTGTGCCCCATGATTTAACATCAGATGTTAAAAATCTCAGTGCCAAGCAACACAAAATAGATTATGGATCTAAACCATTTCCACTCATGTTACCGTCTGGACATTTTGTCTGCAGTCGGATGTGCAGCAACTGCTCCGAGTCAAGCGTGAAGGTCTATATAAAAACAAGGCACCACAATACATTTCTACAACGTTGACACAACTTTTCAATGATTGCAGGCCAATTTTTGAGCATAACATTTCATTTTGTGCAAAGTGAGCAATGGATATACACTATATTGTCTTGACTCTGTCCTCTTAGCCGCTTCACTTCACAAAACCTTATACTGCATGACCAAGTGGGCTTGACCCAATGCAAGGGTAGCAATAACTGTTTGCCACAAGACTAGTGTTCATTCCCCCTGCGCTCTCAGGTTAGGAGACCTATTGGAACAGTTGGTGCCGAAGAAGCTCTCTCAGAGTCATTTTCTCAAGAGCGGACGAGCCATCATGCTCAACGGGGAAGCTTGACACCTACACAGGGATGACAAGAGTGAGGACAATGACCCCAGCATGAAAGCCGAAGGTCCCACACCTAGCAGTGAGGAAGAAAAAGTGGCACACCAAGATGAAAAATTCTACATTCCTATCAGAGACGTTTGCCTTTCCAACAGTGAGAGGAGACATTTAACGTTCTGTAGACGGCTTGCAGTTGCATCACCGAGCAACCGCACCTGGCGCTATGTTAGAATACCAGAGACTACTGTCTAGTGGAAGTCAGCATACCAGCAGAATACCGCCCTGCATACCACTGCTGGCTTGCTTCTGAAGCTAAGCAGGGTTGGTCCTGGATGGGAGAACAGATGCTGCTGGAAGTGGTGTTGGTGGGCCAGTAGGGGGCACTATTTCCTCTGGTCTAAAAAAAATATCACCCTGCCCTGTGTAGGGTTCTGTCTTTCAGATGGGATGTTAAACGGGTGTGCTGACTCTCTGAGGTCATTAAAGATCCCATGGCACTTATTGTAAGAGTAGGGGTGTTAATCCCAGTGTCCTGGCTAAATTCCCAATCTCACCCTCAAACCATCATGCTCACCTAATAATCCCCAGTTTTCAGTTGGCTCATTCATCCCCCTCCTCTCCCCTGTAACTATTCCCCAGGTTGTTGCTGTAAATGAGACCCTGTTTTCAGTCAACTTACCTGGATAAATAAAAAAATTGTCCACATGGCTGGCTGTGTTCTGCTTCCACTGGAAATATTCAAGTAAGTAAACATAGGTTAAACCTATTCAAGTAAGTAAACATATTTTGAAAATGATCAAAAACAATGTATTATTATCTATCTAGCTAACAGCCATGGAAGAGGGTGAAAGGATTAGCTAGCAGTTCCAGCTGTCCGAGAAGGGAGAGTAGGCTCCTCTGGATAGGGTAGTTACCTTTGTGGGAGGACAGTTCCAGCCCCTAGCGAGAAAAACTATGAGGACAGAGAAATACAATATTTAGTGCTGTCTAATTTTAGTATAATGCAGCCTGTTTCTTTGTGATATTTTTTGTCCTCAGATACAGAGCATTGAAACCTTGAATGCAGATAAAAAGGTCCTAATGAATGTCCCAAGAGGGCACAACCTTGTGTCCAACCTACACACAACCTTGTGTACCATGTATTATATGTGTACCTATGTTAGCAAAGTTTGTAAACAAAAATGCAGTTTAAAAGTCACACACAAGGGGGCCCTCCCGGGTGGCACAGTGGTTAAGGGCCAGCTGTGCCATCAGAGACCCTGGGTTTGCGCCCAGGCTCTGTCGTAACTGGCCGCGACCGGGAGGTCCGTGGGGCGATGCACAATTGGCCTAGCATCGTCCAGGTTAGGGAGGGCTTGGCCGGTAGGGATATCCTTGTCTCATCACGCACCAGCGACTCCTGTGATGGGCTGGGCGCCGTGCGCGCTAACCAAGGTTGCCAGGTGCACTGTGTTTCCTCCAACACATTGGTGCGGCTGGCTTCCAGGTTGGATGCAGTGCGGCTTGGTTGGGTTGTGTATCGGAGGACTCATAACCTTCGTCTCTCCCGAGCCCGTACGGGAGTTGTAGCGATGAGACAAGATAATAGCTACAAAAACAATTGGATACCATGAAAAAGGGGTAAAATATATATATATTTTTTTTATTTAAAAAGTCACACACAATGTATAAACCTATTACAACACAACCCTACTGGTTGTGCAGGCTTCTGTTCCAGCCCAGCACTAACACACCCTATTCCATTTATAAAACATAATTAGTTGTTAACCACATGTGCTACTGCTGGACTGGAATAGAATTCTGCTCACCCAGTAGATCAGGGATCAGTGCAGTGATGTTGGTCACCTCTGGTATTTACTTTTTTTGTTCACCTAAAACTATGCTTCAGTAATAATAGCCTACTTGTTACTAAGACTTCTAACCTTTACATATGAGTTAGCTTACTTGTACACCTTGAAATTATATGAAATAGTGTTGATTCTTTGAAGTTACTATGTGTTTAAACTTATTTTCATTGTTAACTTAAATGTATTATTCAAGCTGAATTAGTGTCGATATTGATTAATCACAGATCACAATCGTGCAATAATTAGGGGAAGGGAATCTGTCTCAAATTTTTATGTGTTTCTGTGTTGTATTCTCAAATGAACATGTGCTTTTTGTTCAGTCATAAGCGCTCCAATTAGTTTAATTTGATTGTCACTCTTTTTTAGGATATCAGCCATGTGAACCAATTTTGCTGCTGATAATGGAATGCAACGCCATTGCAGCCATAGGCCTACAGCAATGGTTCAAAACTCCAGTCCTCGAGTAGTCCAACAGCACACATTTGTGTTGTAGCCCCGGACAAAAATACCTGATTCAACTCATTGAGGGCCTGATGATTGGTTGACAAACTTAATCAGTTGTGCTTGTCCGGGGTTACAATAAAATTGCGTACTGTTATTTGTACCCGAGGACCAGAGTTGGGAACCGGTGGCCTACAGTATGATGGCATTAGCCTTTTGGGCATTTGCAATGCAACCCTTGACATTGTGCATCTGAAGCAGAGAATAGCTTAATTTACATATTGTTCAGCTATATGTTCTCGTTTAAAAAATTCTACCATTAGACAATGTGCAGTGCATTCAAAAAGCATTCAGACCCCTTCCCCTTTTCCAGATATTGTTACGTTATAGCCTTATTCTAAAATTAATTAAATAAATTGTTTTCCTCATAAATCTACACACAATACCCAATAATGTCAAAGCGAAGACAGGATTTTAAAATATGTACAAAATAAAAATCTGAAATACTTTATTTACATAAGTATTCAGACCCTTTGCTATTTACACTCAAAATTGAGCTCAGATGCTTCATGTTTCCATTGATCATCCTTGAGATGTTTCTACATCTTGATTGGAGTGCAACTGTGGTAAATTCAATTGATTGGACAGTTGACAGTATATGACAGAGCAAAAACCAAGCCATGAGGTCGAAGGAATTGTCCGTAGAGCTCCGAGACAGGATTGTGTCTAGGCCCAGATCTGCGGAAGGGAACCAAAATATTTATGCAGCATTGATGGTCCCCAAGAACACAGTGGCCTCTAACATTATTAAATGGAACAAGGTTGGAACCACCAAGACTCTTCCAAGAGCTGGCAGCCCAGCCAAACTGAGCAATCAGGGGAGAAGGGCCTTGGTCAGGGAGGTGACCAAGAACCCGATGGTCACTCTGAAAGAGCTCGGGAGATGGGAGAACCTTCCAGAAGCATCTCTGCAGCACTCCACCAATCAGGCCTGTGGTACAGTGGCCAGATGGAAGCCAATCCTCAGTAAAAGGCACATAACAGCCAGCTTGGAGTTTGCCAAAAGGCACCTAAAGGACACTGTCCTGGAGAAACAAGATTCTCTTATCTGATGAAACCAAGATTGAACTCTTTGGCCTGAATGTGAAGCATCCCGTCTGGAGGAAACCTGGCACCATCCCTAAAGTGGAAGCATCATGCTGTGGGGATGTGTTTCAGCGGCAGGGACTGGCAGACTATTCAGGATTGAGGGAAGATGAATGGAGCAAAGTACGGAGAGATCCTTTGACAAAAACCTGCTCCAGAGCACTCAGAACCTCAGACTGGTGCGAAGGTTCACCTTCAAACAGGACAATGACCCTAAGCACACAGATAAGACAATGCAGGAGTGGCTCCAGGAGTAGTCTCTGAATGTACTTGACTGGCCAAGCCAGAGCCCGGACTAGAACCTGATCAAACATCTCTGAGAGACCTGAAAATAGGTAAGGCAAAGCAGAGATGACACACAAAAATACTTTTCATTTCATATAACAATATAGCCTACTATGAAAGTACAGTATGTTTACAATATCATAAATAGTATTTTACATGTTGTTCCAAATTACATTTTATATATTCATATGGTTGAAGGGGGCACTTTTGCCATGGTGACAAGATGAAGGTACTCTCTACTTCAATGGCACAACAGAATCAGATTGACCAAAGCACAGCATAATGACAACCATCTTGTATAACTGAGGGATGTCTCTTTCATACTGTATCTGGAAAGGGACAAAGTAGTAGAAGTAAAAACGGATGGTGCTGCAGCATTGTTCATCTTTACAATGGCAATCCAGTCGACATGGGCGTCTTCATAGAGTTCAGCTGGTGAACCTACAGTACATAAACAAAATGAAAAGCACCCCTGATGTTAGAATATCACTTCTTCACATCACCTATACCATCAGGGCACTGTAATTGTTTGGTTGTGTTTAATTCATTCAGGTGTTTTAGTGCTATACAAAGATTAAATATATTGTTGGGCTGGAACAACCAATAGTCAACACAGGAGGTTGTCCTATCCCATTGAGGCCTTTGTCCTATGATATAAAGTTCATACATTTTAACTTCTATTATGAATAAAGTTCTTAGTAACACTTTAATTGACATCCAGCATCATAACACATTCTAACATTGTCATAACCATGGGGCAGGGTAGCCTAGTGGTTAGAGTGTTGGATTAGTAACGGGAAGGTTGCAAGTTCAAATCCCCGAGCTGACGAGGTACAAATCTGTAATTTTGCCCCTGAACAGGCAGTTAACCCACTGTTCCTCAGTTGTCATTGAAAATAAGAATTTGTTCTTAACTGACTTGCCTAGTTAAATAAAATAAAAAAAGAACAGCTGACATAACTGTCATTTAATGGTCATGACACATATATTTAGGCCTGTTGTGACACATGTTGCATTATTTTGTAGCTGATTATGACACCTACATCAGTGTCAAAATCCACAAAACCTACTACACAAGGCAAAACATCACATTACACCGTAGCCTACAGTATAGTACAGTATGTTTGTGTTTAAAAATATTTTCTGAACTTGACCATTTTAAATTATCATTGTAATTGAGCATAAATGATGTTACTTTCATTTAATATTTTTACTTATCACTGAATATTTTTTACTTTACTTATCACTGAATAAATGTTGGTTTTGACACTCTTCCAGTATGTAGGTGTCATAACCAGCCATAAAATAACACAATATATGTCACAACAGGTGTAAATATACAGGTCATGACAGTGTTATGAACATATTATGACAGACTATGACAAGTTATATCAGCTGTTATGATATATTATGATATGGTTATGACTGTGTCATAACGTGTTATGATGCTTGATATCAAGTAAAGTGTTACCAAGTTCCCAAAAATTATAATTGGGTCAGTACCACGGGAGTTCTTTGGGACAATAATGTCCTACAACTATATGGACGTCATATTGTAACATTTTTATCTCCCCTTTTCATGGCTAAAAGGGATCCAACTTTTCTCAAATTAATGTCATATTTCAATTTCGTAGCATATTAAAAGAACTTAAGCAGCAGGTTAGGATAATTAAAATAGCAGTTTAGGATAATTAGGTTAAGGTTAGGAAAAGGGTTAGCTAAAATGCAAAAAACGTTGACGTTAATTTGACAAAAGCTGGATCCCTTCTAGCCATGAGCCCTTTTCATATATCTAGATTGCATGGTTGTATTCAAGAAAAGGTTGTTTTTAGTGATCTGTTGTCAGTGTCAGCAAAGTAGGCCTAGGCTACCATCGACTCTGCTAATGTCTCCAGTAACATAGTGTTATAAAATTGCATGAAATGTTTATTATAAGCCACATTTTCCCATGCAAAGGAAAGAAACATCTCTGATATAGCCTATAGGCCTATGCCACTACGCTCTCATTAATAGCCTAAATTATGACTATCCAATCTACTAATCACATTAGGAATACTAGGCTTACATTAGTCTGTAATGCGATGATAGGTGCATGCAATCCTTTGTTATAAAGGTGCAATTTCATGGTGAACAAAATAGCTTTCCCAAAAACTTGAAACTCACGTGACACATGCTAATAGCTAGACTCCAAACTATCTAGCTAGCTAATGTTGACTAACTTAGTCTTGTTGTTAACATCTGGATAGAATAACAGCTAAACTAAACTTGAAATCGACCAGACTTACCAGTGATGAAATGATCGGAGCAGACCCTGTACTGATAGCCGTCTGGGTTCAGGTCTTGATGGGCAAGAAGGTCTCTTAGCTTTTCTGACAGTTCAGGTGTTGTCGAAAGAGTTGATACTTTGGTCTTTCAACATGGCTGCCAGGAGGTGGCAACCCTCTATAGTTGCAGGAAGTCACCAACAAATGCCACTGCTTGAGTTCATTATTATAAGCTGTATGATTATATCCCATTGTGAGGTTAAAATACCATTAAAGTAGAGATAAATTATTATAAATTCAGCCCTTATCTCTCATTCTCTCTCCCACTCTCCTGCCTATTAACACCTTATCAGTAGACCTCTTATCTTTGTGCTTAATATCACCCTCCATCCTAACTTACTTTGATTCGATTTTCCTTTTTAAAAATCTGTTCTATTAATCGAGTCGTCTATGGAAAGAGGGATATCTTTGGAGGTGACGTGCAGCAAGCTAATAGTCTCTATCTGAAGTGGTCTAGACCTTATCATGTTTCACCTATGCTGCTCCTAAACATTATCTAGTAGACCATATCTAGTAGTCCAGTATAATCCAGTTGTCACAAAGGCGACAGTGGCTATTAAATACTATCCTAGGGAAGAAAAAACTTTCTGGGGATCCTGGATCTACAGAGGAAGCCTGCCTCTTTAAGATACAACGCTTAGGAACATATTCTCTTCCTGGCCACACAGTGGTTCTGAGTAAAACTCAGAAGGAGGTGTCAATAACTCAAAATATATCCTCTGTCCATGAAGGCTCCAGCTGTAGTTTACATCTTCCCCAGTGGCAACTAGAAAAATAACCCACCTCCTGAATTTACAAACAAGTGCAGGGGCAGCAGTTACAAGTTGCACTTTTAAGCATACTTCATATCATAACCTCAGCTCAGTCAGAAGAGTTTGATGCTAACCCACTGAGCACACATTGGTTGAATCAACGTTGTTTCCACGTCATTTCAATGAAATGGCGTGGAACTAGGTGCGCAACTTTCACTGGGGATGGGGGCGGTTCGTGTCCCCCCTACATTCTGAAATGTAATTTTTGTCCCCCTCAGTTTTTTATTACAATGTGATACAAAATGCGTCAATGGTTTGCTTCAGGGTCATGCGGACGCCGTAGAGTGGTTAGGTAGGCTGTTTGGAGTGTTCCGATGGCTGGATTTAGGACCACTTTGGACACCACAGAGCGAGCTAGCAGGCTATGTAAAGGCAACGCTTCTGGAAGGCTGGCTGAACCAGCACGGAGAGTTGAGCATAGTTCACTGTGTATGTGTTGCGCTCTTTCACTGAGTTGTAAAAGAAAGCAGAACAGAAACTGGCTACTCTTTAGATGACTGATATAGCTGGGAAAATAACTACTGTTTAGCTGAAATTAGTGTTTATTTGCATTGCTGAGCTAGTATTTTAACTGACATGTAATGTTAGGCATTGTTTAATCTCCTCTCAACTGAGGTGAATGAATTACCTATGGTAGCTAGTAGCTACCACAGCCATGGCAGCTCTAGCCTCTTGCTATCTGTCAGAATGCAATATGAGGTGGCTATAACTACTATCTAACAACTGTTGTTTGTATGGACATGTTTTGTAGCCTTTGTTTAGTCCCGTTTCAACAGAAGTACATGAACTTGGTTAGCTTTCGCCAGTTATTGTACAGTTAGAGAGAGAGTTGGCCAAAAGTTGGCAAACTTTAGCAATTTTATTTGCCTCAATCACACTAGACCTGAATCAAAAAATGAAATCATCGGCCAAACAATGACATTTTGTGACATTTTGTCAGCGCAATGTGAGTTTGTATTTGTCAGTTTGGCAATGTAATGTACGTTTCCCTAGTTAATTCCCCACTTTTCACACTGACACAGTAATAAACAGCTCTAACGTTACAGTCTTCACTGTCATGGTGTAGTGTAGAGGTTTTCGCCAGATTGATTTCTTCATCACACTCCTGCAGCATCTGCAGCTTTTCATACTGCACCCTGCCCACACCTGCTGGCTTTCTGTCTGACTCCCACTATCTACCACAAGAATTGGTCCCAATCCCAACCACAGTCCTGCAATGTTATTATAGTCGTATGTGACGCAGCTCACTTAACCGCCATGGTCCCAGGATCCTGGACTTCCTGACGGGCTGCCCCCAGGTGGTGAGAGTAGGTAGCAACACATTTTCCATGCTGATCCTCAAAATTGGAGCACCCCAGGGGTGCGTGCTCAGCCCCCTCCTGTACTCCCTGTTCGCCCACAACTGAATGACCAGGCACGACTCCAACACCATCATTAAGTTTGCAGACGACACAACAGTGGTAGGCCTGATCACCGACAACAACGAGACAGCCTATAGGGAGGAGGTCAGAGACCTGGCCGGGTGGTGCCAGAATAACAACCTATCCCTCAATGTAACCAAGACTAAGGAGATGATTGTGGACTTCAGGAAAAGGAGCACCGAGCACGCCCCCATACTCATCGACGGGGCTGTAGTGGAGCAGGTTGAGAGCTTCAAGTTCCTTGGTGTCCACATCAACAACAAACTACAATGGTCCAAACACACCATGACAGTCGTGAAGAGGGCACGACAAAGCCTATTCCCCCTCAGGAAACTAAAAAGCTGCAACATCGAGAGCATCCTGAGCGGTTGCATCATTGCTCGGCCGACAGAGGGTAGTGCGTACGGCCCAGTACATCACTGGGGCAAAGCTGCCTGCCATCCAGGTACTCTAAACCAAGAGGTGTCAGAGGAAGGCCCTAAAATTGTCAAAGACCCCAGCAACCTCAGTCATAGACTGTTCTCTCTACCGCATGGCAAGCGGTACCGGAGTGCCAAGTCTAGGACAAAAAGGCTTCTCAACAGTTTTTACCCCCAAGCCATAAGACTCCTGAATAGGTAACCAAATGGTTACCCGGACTATTTGCATTGTGTACCCCACCACCCCTCTTTTACGCTGCCTCTACTCTCTGTTTATCATATATGCATAGTCACTTTATCTATGCATTCATGTACATACTACCTCAATTGGCACGACCAACCAGCACATTGGCTAACCGGGCTATCTGCATTGTGTCCCATCACTTGCCAACCCTTCTTTTTATGCTACTGCTACTCTCTGTTCATCATATATGCATAGTCACTTTTACCATACCTACATGTACATACCACCTCAATAAGCCTGACTAACCGGTGTCTGTATATAGCCTTGCTACTGTTATTTTCAAATGTCTTTTTACTGTTCTTCTTTTTCTTTACTTACCTACACACACACACATACCTTTTTTCCGCACTATTGGTTAGAGCCTGTAAGTAAGCATTTCACTGTAAGGTCTACCTACACCTGTTGTATTTGGCACACGTGACTGTCACGCCCTGGCCATAGAGAGGCTTTTTATTCTCTATTTTGGTTAGACCAGGGTGTGACTAGGGTGGGCATTCTATGTCCTTTTTTCTATGTTTTGTATTTCTATGTCTTGGCCTGGTATGGTTCTCAATCAGGGACAGCTGTCTATCATTGTCTCTGATTGAGAACCATACTTAGGTACCCGTTTCACCCACCTGTTTTGTGGGAAGTTAACTTTGTAGTTGTTCAGGGCACATAGCCCAAAGCTTCACAGTTGTTTTTTTGTTCTTCGTTTTGTTGGCGTCATTTATAAATAAAGTTAAAATGTACGCTTACCATGCTGCACCTTGGTCCTGTCCTTCAGCCAGCCGTGACAGTGACAAATAAACTTTGATTTGATTTGCAAGTAAAAAGAACTCTAGAGTACTATTAAGCCTATAAGATTAATTATATGGAGGATTTGCTATTTCTGTGTGAGGATTATGTTTTTTTGTGTTATTTTTGTTTCCAACCCTTTCCAACCCCAAAAATAAAAGATTGTGTTGAGTTATTTGTAGGAGTTACTGTCTTGTCTCATCACTGCAACTCCTGTACAGACTCAGGATAGGTGAAGTTCAAGAGCCACTGCTTCTTGACACAACGCACATCCAACCCGGAAGCCAGCCGCATCAATGTGTCAGAGGAAACACCGTACACCTTGTGACCTGGCCAGCGTGCACTGCACACAGCCTGCCACAGGAGTCGCTGGTGCACGATGAGACAAGGATATCCCTGCCGGCCAAACCATCGCTAACGACGCTGGGACAATTGGGCCTCCCATGGGCCTCCCAGTCACGGCCAGCTGCTGCAGAGCCTGGGTTTGAATCCAGAATCTCTGGTGGCACAGCTAGCACTGCAATGCAGTGCCTTGCTACATAAGCTTAACTTTCTGAACATTCGAGACGTGTAGTCCACTTGTCATTCCAATCTCCTTTGCATTAGCGTAGCCTCTTCTGTAGCCTGTCAACTATGTGTCTATCTATCCCTGTTCTCTCCTCTCTGCACAGACCATACAAACGCTCCACACCGAGTGGCCGCGGCCACCCTAATCTGGTGGTCCCAGCGCGCACGACCCACGTGGAGTTCCAGGTCTCCGGTAGCCTCTGGAACTGCCGATCTGCGGCCAACAAGGCAGAGTTCATCTCAGCCTATGCCTCCCTCCAGTCCCTCGACTTCTTGGCACTGACGGAAACATGGATCACCACAGATAACACTGCTACTCCCACTGCTCTCTCTTCGTCCGCCCATGTGTTCTCGCACACCCCGAGAGCTTCTGGTCAGCGGGGTGGTGGCACCGGGATCCTCATCTCTCCCAAGTGGTCATTCTCTCTTTCTCCCCTTACCCATCTGTCTATCGCCTCCTTTGAATTCCATGCTGTCACAGTTACCAGCCCTTTCAAGCTTAACATCCTTATCATTTATCGCCCTCCAGGTTCCCTCGGAGAGTTCATCAATGAGCTTGATGCCTTGGTAAGCTCCTTTCCTGAGGACGGCTCACCTCTCACAGTCCTGGGCGACTTTAACCTCCCCACGTCTACCTTTGACTCATTCCTCTCTGCCTCCTTCTTTCCACTCCTCTCCTCTTTTGACCTCACCCTCTCACCTTCCCCCCTACTCACAAGGCAGGCAATACGCTCGACCTCATCTTTACTAGATGCTGTTCTTCCACTAACCTCATTGCAACTCCCTCCAAGTCTTCGACCACTGCCTTGTATCCTTTTCCCTCTCGCTCTCATCCAACACTTCCCACACTGCCCCTACTCGGATGGTATCGCGCCGTCCCAACCTTCGCTCTCTCTCCCCCGCTACTCTCTCCTCTTCCATCCTATCATCTCTTCCCTCTGCTCATACCTTCTCCAACCTATCTCCTGATTCTGCCTCCTCAACCCTCCTCTCTTCCCTTTCTGCATCCTTTGACTCTCTATGTCCCCTATCCTCCAGGCCGGCTCGGTCCTCCCCTCCCGCTCCGTGGCTCGACGACTCATTGCGAGCTCACAGAACAGTGCTCCGGGCAGCCGAGCGGAAATGGAGGAAAACTCGCCTCCCTGCGGACCTGGCATCCTTTCACTCCCTCCTCTCTACATTTTCCTCCTCTGTCTCTGCTGCTAAAGCCACTTTCTACCACTCTAAATTCCAAGCATCTGCCTCTAACCCTAGGAAGCTCTTTGCCACCTTCTCCTCCCTCCTGAATCCTCCTCCCCCTCCCCCCTCCTCCCTCTCTGCAGATGACTTCGTCAACCATTTTGAAAAGAAGGTCGACGACATCCGATCCTCGTTTGCTAAGTCAAACGACACCGCTGGTTCTGCTCACACTGCCCTACCCTGTGCTCTGACCTCTTTCTCCCCTCTCTCTCCAGATGAAATCTCGCTTCTTGTGACGGCCGGCCACCCAACAACCTGCCCGCTTGACCCTATCCCCTCCTCTCTTCTCCAGACCATTTCCGGAGACCTTCTCCCTTACCTCACCTCACTCATCAACTCATCCCTGACCGCTGGCTACGTCCCTTCCGTCTTCAAGAGAGCGAGAGTTGCACCCCTTCTGAAAAAAACTACACTCGACCCCTCCGATGTCAACAACTACAGACCAGTATCCCTTCTTTCTTTTCTCTCCAAAACTCTTGAACGTGCCGTCCTTGGCCAGCTCTCCCGCTATCTCTCTCAGAATGACCTTCTTGATCCAAATCAGTCAGGTTTCAAGACTAGTCATTCAACTGAGACTGCTCTTCTCTGTATCACGGAGGCGCTCCGCACTGCTAAAGCTAACTCTCTCTCCTCTGCTCTCATCCTTCTAGACCTATCGGCTGCCTTCGATACTGTGAACCATCAGATCCTCCTCTCCACCCTCTCCGAGTTGGGCATCTCCGGCGCGGCCCACGCTTGGATTGCGTCCTACCTGACAGGTCGCTCCTACCAGGTGGCGTGGCGAGAATCTGTCTCCTCGCCACGCGCTCTCACCACTGTTGTCCCCCAGGGCTCTGTTCTAGGCCCTCTCCTATTCTCGCTATACACCAAGTCACTTGGCTCTGTCATAACCTCACATGGTCTCTCCTATCATTGCTATGCAGACGACACACAATTAATCTTCTCCTTTCCCCCTTCTGATGACCAGGTGGCGAATCGCATCTCTGCATGTCTGGCAGACATATCAGTGTGGATGACGGATCACCACCTCAAGCTGAACCTCGGCAAGACGGAGCTGCTCTTCCTCCCGGGGAAGGACTGCCCGTTCCATGATCTCGCCATCACGGTTGACAACTCCATTGTGTCCTCCTCCCAGAGCGCTAAGAACCTTGGCGTGATCCTGGACAACACCCTGTCGTTCTCAACTAACATCATGGCGGTGGCCCGTTCCTGTAGGTTCATGCTCTACAACATCCGCAGAGTACGACCCTGCCTCACACAGGAAGCGGCGCAGGTCCTAATCCAGGCACTTGTCATCTCCCGTCTGGATTACTGCAACTCGCTCTTGGCTGGGCTCCCTGCCTGTGCCATTAAACCCCTACAACTCATCCAGAACGCCGCAGCCCGTCTGGTGTTCAACCTTCCCAAGTTCTCTCACGTCACCCCGCTCCTCCGCTCTCTCCACTGGCTTCCAGTTGAAGCTCGCATCCGCTACAAGACCATGGTGCTTGCCTACGGAGCTGTGAGGGGAACGGCACCGCAGTACCTCCAGGCTCTGATCAGGCCCTACAACCAAACAAGGGCACTGCGTTCATCCACCTCTGGCCTGCTCGCCTCCCTACCACTGAGGAAGTACAGTTCCCGCTCAGCCCAGTCAAAACTGTTCGCTGCTCTGGCCCCCCAATGGTGGAACAAACTCCCTCACGACGCCAGGACAGCGGAGTCAATCACCACCTTCCGGAGACACCTGAAACCCCACCTCTTCAAGGAATACCTAGGATAGGATAAAGTAATCCTTCTCACCCCCCCCCTTAAATGATTTAGATGCACTATTGTAAAGTGGCTGTTCCACTGGATGTCAGAAGGTGAATTCACCAATTTGTAAGTCGCTCTGGATAAGAGCGTCTGCTAAATGACTTAAATGTAAATGTAAATGTTACACGACTGTGCAATCCAGGAGGACCAAGAGTTGAGTTATTGACTAGACTGGTTGGGGTTGGGTGTGCAGTCGGCTCAGGCTAGCTGGTCGATCTGGCTGAAATTTGATATAGAGGATGTCTTAATAAAGACAATCAAAATTATAAGTATTTTTTCAAGAGTTGTTCATTTGTTAGGCTACTGGTTAAAGGTGCAACACAATATTTACTGTTGAATTACCTTTGATCTAGTTCTGTCTTTTTAATCACTTAAACATATTTAATAATGATCTCTTACCTAGCTTGATGACTGTGGGCATTTTTGCTTATTTTATGTTCTAAATAGAGATGGCAAATTGGATTGTGTAAAAATGCAGGAAATGAGCTTTAGATGCCCCAGAAAAGACCCCTCGCTAGGTTATGTTCCCCTCACTTCTAAAACCAAAGTGGCACCCCTGCGTGGAACCTACATGTAGATGTTGAATTGAGATCTGTGCCCAGTGGGAAGCCACTAGAATATTTTACAACGCCCTCCCTCTGATGTGTATCAAGGTGATGCTTGTAAAAGCAAGTCAGATATGGTCTTCTATCACAATGCTATGCATGAATCAAAACGTGTTTTTGCCACACTTTTAAATAACTCTAATCAGGGGAGTGTGTAAATTGCACACTCCAAATTGCTTTTCATTGCACTGAAATTACATATTCTTCTCTCAAGAGATGTAATGAGTTATTGGACCACAATGATTCAGATCAATAGCCACACTAGCTCATGCTTTATAAGGGAAGACAAGGGAAATGGAATTACTTTAATCTGAACTAATTATTTGTATTGAATAAGCATGTGTATGTGGATAATGTGAGGACACATATTAATTAAACCATTTAAATTTGATTTTTCGTTTTGTTTACTTTAACCAATAATGGCCTTAGCTTTCTGAAACGTGTGCTTTGGTGCAGGAATGGTCCATAAAAGCACATTTTGTCATTCATGTAGGCTACTTTTAATTTGTTGTAAATGAGGGATACAAAGTATATTGCAAGCAGGTGCTTCTGAACAGGTGTGGTCCCTGAGTTAATTGAGCAATTAAAACATCTCACCATGCTTAGGGCCATGTATAAAAATGCAGTTGCCCATTATTTTGGTTACCATTGCTAGAAGAAGACATCTTAGTGACTTTGAAACTGGGATCTTAATAAAGGAGCTTTAAAGGGTGTGTGAGAGAGACAGAAAATAATCTTTGCTAAAAAGCTATTCTTGTTTATTTTTCACAATTTTAATTTAAAACAATCACCGTAAGGTACTTAATTGCTACCCAGAAATGATTTGACATTGAGATAAAAACAATTGCATTGCACCTTTAATTATACAGGTGAAATGACTCAACTCACTAGTGTCATTACTGAGTTAATTACAGCAGTCTATTTTGCCAGGGAGCCCCAAGCTTGCATTTGTCACTATGATGAGGACAATGAGAAAAAGAGAGCGTGTGAGAGAGAGAGAGCTAGGCAGAGATAGGGAGAGATATGGAAAGAGAGGGAGACAGCGAGAGGCTGTGGAAAAGTGAGAAATATTCACGAGAGAGAGGGGGGGAGCTCTCACCTCATCTGGGACCTGTCTCTTGTCTCTGACAGTGCCAGGCTGCAGCAGCTCCATCTGGCCTGTTAGCACTTGGTGCTCAGGGGTTCTTCAACTAACAACTCAAGCCTTCAGCACAGGCTGAGAGCTGCTGCCCATGGCTCAGTGTCAAGACAGAGCCCTCATCATCTCACTAAGGATGTTCACACTACCAGGCAGGAACATGGGGAGCCACATTTTGGAGTGGCAGAGGTAGCCTAGTGGTTAGAGAGTTGGGTCACTATCCAAAAGTTTGCTGGAATGGAATCCCTGAGCTGACAAGGTAAAAAGCTGTTGTTTTCCCCCTGAACAAGACAGTTAACCCACTGTTCCCTGATAGACTGTCATTGTAAAAAAAAATATTAACTGACTTGCCTAGTTAAATAAAGGTTACAAAAATACATTGAGTGTACAAAACTGCTCTTTCCATGACATAGACAGACCAGGTGAAAGCTATGATCCCTTATTGATGTAATTTGTTAAATCCACTTCAATCAGTGTATTTTTTTTAACCTGAATTTAACGAGGCAAGTCAGTTAAGAAGACCCTTCTTATTTACAATGACGGTGTCACGACTTCCGCCGAGGTTGGCTCTCCTGCCCGTTCGGGCGGTGCTCGGTGTTCGCCGTCACCGTACTACTAGCCACTACCGATCCCTTTTCGTGTATCTGTTGGTTTTGTCTGATTGGTTTCACCTGTGTGTTGTTTAGTTTAGTGTCTGTATATATAGTAGGTTATCCCGCCCTTGTTTTGTGCGGGATTGTTTTTTTTGTCATCCATGTCTGTCGTTGTATCTTGTGTTCTTATTCTCCGGTTCGTCTTTTATCCTGTGTTGGATTATTCACCCTGTGTGTATTGGGTTGACCGTATTTCTTGTTTACCGGAGAATAAACTTATAAAATCGCTATCTGCTCTCTGCGCCTGATTCCACCCACCTTGATTAGACGTGACAGGATCCCGCACCACCATGGAATCAGCAGGAGCAGCAGTGTCTCCTCTCCCTTCGATGGAAGAGAGGGTCCTCCATCATACCAGCGTGATTCACCGGTTTGGTTCTGCTATGGACCAAATAATGGAGAGAATGGATCGATGGGAGAGGAGTGGCCTCCCCACCTCATCTCTACCAACCCCTTCTCCAGCACCTCCTGTTTCTGCGACCACATCTGGCCCCGGGGCTCTTCGGCTGACACTCCCACGGGAGTATGACGACTGTTCCACCTGCGTCAGGAGACGAGGAGCGTACAGGATTTTGCCTTAGAAGTTAGGACTTTGGCAGCAGGAGCAGGATGGAACGACAGGGCCTTGATTGATCATTTCAGATGTAGTCTCAGGGAGGACGTCCGCAGAGAGCTGGCATGTCGGGACACCACATTCACACTGGATGGACTTATCAATCTGGCTATCCGTCTCGACAACCTGCTGGCTGCTCGCGGGCGTTCGGATCAGGTCCTGTCGTTTCCAATCCCCAGCCCCCCTGTTCCTATCCCTATGGAATTAGGAGGTATGGCTTCGAGGGGGACCGGAGGAGGAGTGTCCTCCTGCACCAGTTGTGGTCGACGAGGGCACACGTCCGACCGGTGCTGGAGGAACTCGTCTAGGAGTCGGGAGGACAGGCGGAACACTGCTCGATCACCCCAGGTGAGTAAGCACCAAACTCATTCAGAGATTCCTGTCGGTCATGTGTTTGGATTGATTTCTTTCCCTGGGTTTTCCCCCTCTCTACAGCATAAGGCACTAGTCGAGTCAGGCACAGCTGGGAATTTTATGGACCGTGGGCTTGTGTTAAGGCTAGGGATTCCCCTGGTGTCGTTAGATCGACCTTTCCCCGTGCACTCCTTAGATAGCCGACCATTAGGGTCAGGAGTAATTAGGGAGGCTACGGTGCCGCTGGACATGGTAACGCAGGGTGATCATAAGGAGCAGATTAGCCTGTTCCTTATAGATTCACCTGCGTTTCCAGTGGTGTTGGGGGTTCCCTGGTTAGCTCAACACAACCCGGTGATTTCCTGGCGACATGGGGGTCTTAAGGGGTGGTCAGAGGAGTATTCAGGTAGGTGTATAGGAGTTGCCGTTGGTGTGACTATGGTGGAGAGTCCAGACCAAGTTTCCACCGTGCGCATTCCCTCTGAATATACTGATTTGGCTATCGCCTTCAGTAAAAGGAAGGCGACTCAATTACCACCTCATCGTCGAGAGGACTGCGCGATAAACCTTCTGGAAAACGCTGCACTTCCTAGGAGTCACGTGTATCCATTGTCCCAGGAGGAGACTGTTGTGATGGAAACATATGTTTCTGAATCGCTGGGACAGGGGTACATTCAACCCTCCGTATCACCCGTCTCCTCAAGCTTCTTTTTTGTGAAGAAGAAGGATGGAGGTCTGCATCCGTGTATTGATTATAGAGGTCTAAATTCCATCACAGTGGGGTTTAGTTACCGACTACCTCTCATCGCTACGGCAATGGAATCATTTCACGGTGCGCGCTTCTTCACAAAACTGGACCTGAGGAGCGCGTATAATCTGGTACGTATCCGGGGAGGAAATGAGTGAAAAACCGCATTTAGTACTACTTCTGGTCATTATGAGTACTGCGTCATGCCATACGGGTTGAAGAATGCTCCAGCCGGCACTACACAAAACGCAGAAATAAAATATAAAACATTCATTTACCTTTGACGAGATTCTTTGTTGGCACTCCTATATGTCCCATAAACATCACAATTGGGTCTTTTCTTTCGATTAAATCGGTCCTTGTGTACCCAAAATGTCAATTTATGAACACCGTCGGATCCAGTAAAAACACATTTTTTAAACGCAACGTTATTTTTTTAAATTAAAAAAGTTGCCTATAAACTTTGACAAAACACTTCAAGCTACTTCTGTAATCCAACTTTAGGTATTACTAAACGTTAATAAACGATCAAATTGATCATGGAGCGATCTGTATTCAATAAGCACGAGTTTGGGTAACGTAACTAACTTTTCCGGTTCCATTGTTTACATCTGTGGACTTGACAACCGGGTGTGGCTATTACTCAGATGACCAAGGATTTAGTTGAATCGAAATCACAACACTGGCGACATCGTGTGGAAGCTGTAGGAACTGTAATCTCACTCTTAATTATTTTTCCTTCCAATAGACAATACATGGGCTGGCGGATTGATTTTTTCTTCGTCGATTTAGTGACCAGGTTTTCTGGCGATTTTGACCACGGAACTCGTTCTGTTATAGTCACAGACACCATTGAACCAGTTCTAGAAACTTCAGAGTGTTTTCTATGCACACATACTAATCATATGCATATACTATATTCCTGGCATGAGTAGCAGGATGTTAAAATGTTGCACGATTTTTGACAGAATGTTGAAAAAAGTAGCCCAATCTCTAAGAGGTTTTAAAGAAGGATTTTTAAGCCTTGAGACAACTGAGACATGGATTATGTATGTGCGCCATTCAGAGGGTGAATGGGCAAGACAAAAGATTTAAGTGCCTTTGAATGGGGTATGGTAGTAGGTGCCAGGCGAACCGGTTTGAGTGTTCAAACTGCAACATGCATGTGTATGCCTAAGCACACTGCCCATACCCAGCAGCACTAAAGCATCTGTCATATGGTCCTAGATCTAGAAAACGGTGTGACTTTCCATAGCTTTACTGAACCATGCTCGTCATCTATTGGTCTATAGGGGATAACAATGCCACTAATGATGGTGGCTCAGTCACACAATTAACTTCCTCTGTATTTTCTTATAGCAGTTGAATTTGCCAACAAAACATGAGACATAGGGGACTGCTGTTGCCCGTGGCACTGTCAAACAATGTTTATGGTTAGGGATGTGTGGCGCTGTGTTTTGGGCTTTATTGCCATCCTCTTCCTTGATAACAGCCCTATAAACAGGCACAGAACAGATGGGGGCACACAACCCCAGAAGCCCAACACAACTTGTCTGCACAATTCTCTCCATTATTCCCATCCAAAGTCCAACAGTGGTGAAAGAGGGCATTGGAAGTGTAAGAATCTCCCATTCAGCTGATGCTGTTTTCTTTAAGGTGACTCTAAAAAGTACAACAAACATCTGGTAGGGGGAAAGCGGTGTACGCTGATGAAGCTTTCTGTAACGGTTCTCGTCTGTCGAAGGAGAAGCGGACCAAAATGCAGAGTGGTGGTTATTCATGTTCTTTAATGAAATGAACTAGACATGAAATAACGAACAAAACAAAGAACGAACGTGAAAACCTATACAGCCTATCTGGTGAACACAAACACAGAGACAGGAGCAATCTCCTCAAATACTCAAAGAATTTGGCTGCCTAAATATGGTTCCCAATCAGAGACAACGATAAACACCTGCCTCTGATTGAGAACCACTCCAGACAGCCATAGACTATGCTAAATACCCCCACTAAGCCACACACCCAATACCTAACAAAACCCCAAGACAAAACACACCACAATAAACCCATGTCACACCCTGGCCTGACCAAATAAATAAAGACAAACACAATATACTTCGACCAGGGCGTGACACTTCCCCAGGTTTGACAGATGCAAAGTCAGCTCAACGTCAGGTTCATGACAATGGAGAGGTCCATTCCCCCTGTCTCTATGAGATCAACCTACACACAATTAATTCTCTGTTGTGTTTGACTTACAGGGGAATACTTTGGTCTGACATTAGCTTGTTAGTAGATGGATGAACTAATTACCCACACATATCCCCAGTCTTCCGCTCTCGACCCTACCCGTCTTTTCTAAATTTCTCAACAGCAAGTTGCCGATGTTTAGCTTGCCTGAATTTTGTGGTGAGTGTTGCTCAAACTGACAACGTCAGACAGGGGCTGTCAAGGACAAGTGAAATTATAAAGCAGCAGTTCCCCCAGGGAGGTTTGGATGGTTTGTGTCAAAATATTTTTTTTGTTGTTTATGTGTTTGTTGGATGCAGTAACAATATATATAATGTACAGTATATATAACAATAATATATACATTTTTTACCTATTTATTATTGATTCATTTTTTTAAATTCTCCGGTCTGAACTTAAACGACTACAACCAGGTAGAAAGTGTGTAGAAATGATAATGAACATGTATTCTTTTTTATTTTTTATAATTTGACCTCTGAACAATTTTTTTTCTTCAAATCTAAATATTTCTATAGATACTGTAGAGATATTAGCAGCGCTATTTAGCAGATTTGGTTTATTTTGTGGTCTCAAACCAGTGAGCGTAACATTCTTCATCAAGAATATGGGCAAATTTGAATTATTGACAATGAAAAAGGTGGGACTGTATATACTAACAATATAGCATTAACCTTTTTGGGATAGGGGGCGGCATTTTCACTTTTGGATGAATAGCGTTCCCAGACTGAACTGCCTCCTACTCATAGGCATATTATTATTAGTATTGGATGGAAAACACTCTGAAGTTTCTATAACTGTTTGAATGATGTGTGAGTATAACAGAACTCATATGGCAAGCAAGAACATGAGAAAAATCCTACCAGGAAGTGGGACATCTTGAGGTTTGTAGTTTTTCAAAGCTTGGCCTACACATTGAGATATGGATAAAGTTGCACTTCCTATGGCTTCCACTAGATGTCATCCGTCTTTAGAAACTTGAATGAGGATTCTACTATAAAGGAGGGGCTCATGAGACCTGTTTGAGTCAGTGGTCTGGCATAGTGCCTTGGTCTCATGATGCGTGCTCCCAACAGTTACCTCTCGTTCTAGTGCTTTTCTGAAGACAAAGGAATTCTCCGGTTGGAACATTATGGATGTTTTATGTTAAAAACATCCTAAAGATTGATTCCATACATCGTTTGACATGTTTCTAAAGGACTGTAACGTAACTTTTCAAGTTTTTGTCTGGATGAAGTGCCTACGCCTCATGAAGATGGATTACTGGGCTGATCACGCTAACAAAAATTGTCTATTTGGACATGATCAAATCAGTCATTTATTGTCGAACTGGGATTCCTGGGAGTGCCTTCTGATGAAGATCGTCAAAGGTAAGTGAATATTTATGGTGTTGTTTCTAACTTTGTTGATTCCAAAATGGCGGATATACCTCTGGCTGTTTTGGGTTCTGAGCGGCGTTCTCAGATTATGCTTTTTCAAAGTTTTTTAAAAATCTGACACAGCAGTTGCATTAAGGAGAAGTCTATCTTTAATTCTGTGAATAACACTTGTATCTTTTATCAATGTTTATTATGAGTATTTCTTCAAAATCACCGGATGTTTTGGAATCAAAACATTACTGCACGTAAGGCGCCAATGTAAACTGAGAGTTTGGATATAAATATGCACATTATCGAACAAAACATACATGTATTGTGTAACATGATGTCCTATGAGTGTCATCTGATGAAGATCATCAAAGGTTAGGGATTAATGTTAAATATATTTCTGCGTTTGTGACTCCTATCTTTGGTTGGAAAAATGGCTGTGTGTTTTTTCGACTTGGCTATGATCTTACATCACCACATGTTGTGCTTTAGCTGTAAAGTATTTTTGAAATCGGACACAATGGGTAGATTAACAAGATATGTATATTTCATTTGCTGTATTGGACTTGTTAATGTGTGATAGTTACATATTTAAAAAAAAATCTTTTGAATTATGCGCGCTGGCTTTTTTAGCGGAATGTTGCTAGCGGAACCCCTGTACTAGAAAAGTTAAACAAACAGTAGTTTTTACAGATTGAATTTTGGCACAAAAAAATGCAAATATTGGATCGCAACTGAGACAACCTGGTTCAATATGTTAAAACCAGTTGAGAACCACTGCTATAGAGTTCACAAACATACAGCATTCCAGTGCATTCAAAGCACTTGCACCACAACATTCCCACACTGCCAAAATCTATGTGAAAGAAAGGAAAATTATTAAAATCTATCCATTTAGAATCAAACCACACATTGCAGTTAATTCAATGTCAAGTGTTGTAATACAAAATATTTATGTGATTATCCTGGATATGCTGCAATCATATCCCCTCTGTGCTTTGCTAAGCCTGTTTTGCTCTAGGCATTGTATCATTGGTTTACTTGAATATATTGGTGTTAAGAAGACCTATATCTTTAAATAAAAATATCTTCAATTTAATCTGTGTCCTAAACACTTGTTTTTTCTACTCAATCCACTGCGAGGATGATCTGTGTTGTTTTTACATTGTTCCCAGGCTTTTGCTGCCCATTGAAAGCATAATACGGCTAATTTAAAGCAGAAGGCCCTCACTTATTGGTTGTAAAAGTATTGTTCTGACATGGATGAAGGGGCATTATAGTATTATGTGTTCAGTTTTGGAGTTGTGCCAGTAGGTATAATTGTGGTCTACAGTCAAGCAGCCTCTCAGACTGTCCTGAAAGGCCTCATATTTACTGCCAGTTTCATTATCTTTATGGATGTACTGTAGCACTGCAGTCATTAGAGAAGCATCAGATCTCAAATTCTAACTCTGAGCACCTGCAACATCAGGATGTCTGACCTCCAATATTATGTACTTGATCAAATAAGAGTCCTTTTATAAACTAGTCATGTGTTCATCAAAGTGAAGTCAGTAAATTTCATGTTTTGCTCTCAATGTCAGATTTCTGAAGCATTTTTTATTTTTTTCCCCCTGTAACAATGCGTTTAGGTTTTCAACACTAAACACTGGGGGTGATTTTTTAACACTAAGATGTAAAGCTGCATTTGTTTATTTCCCAGCATACATTTAGAGTGAATGTGAGAATGTTTGTTTGTGACAGAGGCGTGGTTGTTGATTTCAATAAGTCTATTCCTGAAGTATTCACTAAGTGGCTGCCTAGGTGAATGTGCTTCAATTAAAATTTAACACTTTATGACCACATTTATCATTACCCTCAACATTGTGGTCTGAAAGTCCTGGCTCAGGGGCCACATCAGACCTGCCAGTCACAATACCCTGGTTTGTGATATGATTAGTAGTTCATATCTGAATCCATCCAGAAGGAAAAATATCCACCAATTGGAATATTTTATCACCCACAACCTGCACAGAATGACTGCTATAGTAAAGACTAAACAAGAAATACTACCTAAACCATCTAAACTGGACCAACCATGTCAGTAATGGGTGCAATAAGTCCAACCCCTTCAAGATTGGATTTGTTTAGACTGTATGTTATTTATCTTTATAAAGTATAAGATCAATTTATCAATTTGCATGAGGAATCATACAGTAGATATTAAAACAAACATTTCTAAAAATCAACCTGCAACAAAGCATGCTGGAAAATATGATAAAGTGGCCAATCCCATGTCTCTTTCACTCTGAGTTAAAGGAAATTAAATCACAGTCGAGTAACAACAACAATACCACATGACTGAAAATAATCAAATGTCCTGTTTTGTAGGTAAGTTGACACTGCTAACACTGCTCTGAATAAAAGGCATTAAAAGTTACATGAATTTCGATGGACTAAATGCATTCTAAACAGGACAATGAGAAAGTGAACACTAGTGTTTAAAATCTGAACACATAGGAGATATACAGTAGGTGTTCTCCAGGTTGGAAACTGAGTGGAAAAAAGCTGACTTTCATGTTTAATCTTGCATTCGAAACATCTGTGTTGAAGATGAGAACACTTACTGGCAAATCTAAATGCCTAGTGTTTAAGTTTCAAACCCTAACGTTTAGCTTATAAATGTGTCACATGTTTCATGGTTTTACAGTGTAGTAGAAGTAGTAGTCGTAGTAGTAGGTGTAGTAGTATATAATTGGTCTTGGGAGGAGAGATCAGAGTATATCTGGAACACATTTGACAATTTGACATTGTTCCATGAAAAATAATTGCCCCATTACATTTTTTTTCAGTAGGGCGAGAAGCTTAAATATGCATGTGATGAGAATTCTCCCACTGCCCCTCCCACTCTTTCAAGTAGGTTTACAGTTTTTCTTCCAAGCTCATTAATGCTAGATGCAGTAATTGTTTCCATGGAAACCATTTAAGAACACTGCTTTATACAGGTTTGAAATGATAAGAATAATATGTGCCTTCTTATTATGTCTTTGTGTGGTTGAATTTTGTTATGCTTAAAGCCCCTGGACCCTGAGCTGTTGAGGAGACCTCGGCTTTAATCCGGTTTAGGTTAACATTAAACATGATGTGAACATTGCCTCATGTGTTGATAGACACAATCTATTGCATCAAGGACAGCAACTTCTCATATGTATAATTATCATAGATATTCTCTTTCCTAAAGGGTTTGAGAAATTATTAAGAATGAATATTGTATGTTCTCTTCTAGTATTGCTCCACTATCTTCCTTACATTATGAGAGATATATCATGTATAATCATTTTATTCATTTGTCAGGTTGTGAATTTTATTCGAGAGCAGTGGCAAAAAAAACGGTCGATCGGGATCTTCAAAGCATACCTAGTCAATCACCAAACATTTCTATTGAAAAGACAAGGATAAAGGCAAAAAGGCCTGCACACTTGATTCAGAAGCACTGCACATCGTGTAGGCAAAGTGTTCCCATTTTGAACCATTTCATTTGTCTGAAAAGACAAACTCTGCTTTAAAACAAATATGGGTGGTACTGTAGATCTCGGCTTGCTTTTTCACTGAGAAAGTGATCTTGACTCAGAAAAGGTTGGTGACCACTGTTCATCAAGGGACCGGAACAATCAAACTAACCAAGGTGCTTTTTCTTTCCCCAGATTTAAGGTGTCCGTGTTTGGACTGTTTCTCTTGCTCCTCGATCTCTTTCTCGCCCTGTGAATTTCTCGCTACTCACAGGGCCTTTGAAACAATCTTCCGCCTAATGGGCCCACGTGACCTTGGCTGGCTTTAGATGAATAATAAATTACCAGATCTTATCGAAGGCTCCGCTTGAGAAGCCTTGCTTTGGATAGGCATAGAAAGTGGGCATGTAGGCAGACAGAAGATGGTGAGGCAGGGCACCTTCTATGACTGCTTATGAGGAATGGAGGGTGACAAACACCCAGAGAGCACCTAAACCGTGTATTAATGTAATTTAACTTCTTATGGCTGCAGGGGCAGTATTGAGTAGCTTGGATGAAAGGTGCCCAGAGTAAATGGCCTGCTCCTCAGTCCCAGTTGCTAATATATGCATTATTAGCATTATTAGTAGTATTGGATAGAAAACACTCTGAAGTTTCTAAAACTGTTTGAATGATATCTGTGAGTATAACATAACTCATATGGCAGGCAAAAACCTGAGAAGAAATCCAAACAGGAAGTGGGAAATCTGAGGTTGGACGACTTTCCACCCAGCCCCTATTGAATACACAGTGGGATATTGTTGCACTTCCTAAGGCTTCCATTAGAAACTGGTTTCAGGCTTCTCCTGTGAGGTGGGACCGGATGAGAGAGGAATGAGTCAGGTATCTGGCAGATTGCCACAGGCTCACGAGACAGTTAGCTCTTGTAACGTTGCTTTGGAACATTATTGACGTTTTATGTTAAAAACATCCTAAAGATTGATTCCATACATCATTTGACATGTTTCTATGGACAGTAATGGAACTTTTTAACATTTTGTCTGCAACCAGGGAATGCGCTTCATGATTTTGGATTTGTTTACCAAACATGCTAACAAAAGTAGCTCTTTGAACATAAATGATGGACATTATCGAAATAAATCAAACATTTAACGTGGAACTGGGATTCCTGGGAGTGCATTCTGATGAAGATCAAAGGTAAGTGAATATTTATAATTATATTTCTGAGTTCTGTTGACTATCCAATATGGCGAATATCTTTTTGACTGGTTTGTTGTCTGAAAGCTGTACTCAGATTATTGCATGGTTAGCTTTTTCTGTAAATCTTTTTTGAAATCTGACATAGCGGTTGCATTATGGAGAAGTGTATCTATATTTCCATGTCTAATAATTGTATTTTCATGAACATTTATAATGAGTATTTCTGTAAAATAATGTGGCTCTCTGCAATATCACCAGATGTTTTTGGAACTAGTGAACGTAACGCGCCAATGTATACTGATATTTTTTATATAAATATGCACTTTATCGAACAAAACATATATGTATTGTGTAACATGAAGTCCTATGAGTGTCATCTGATGAAGATCATCAAAGGTTAGTGATTAATTTTATCTCTATTTGTGCTTTTTGTGACTCTTCTCTTTGGCTGGAAAAATGGCAGAATTTTTCTGTGACTTGGTGGTGACCTAACATAATCATTTGTGGTGCTTTCGCTGTAAAGCCTATTTGAAATCAGACACTTTGGTGGGATTAACAACAAGATTACCTTTAAAATGGTATAAGATACATGTATGTTTGAGGAATGTTAATTATGAGATTTCTGTTGTTTGAATTTGGCGCTCTGCACTTTCACTGGCTGTTGTCATATCAATCCCGTTAACGGGATTGCAGCCCTAAGAACTTTTTAAAGTGTGAGTGTTGATGTTATCTTTATTATCATCTTTATAATGTTGTGGTATAGGTAGAAGAAACAGTATAATATTATGCAGTAGTGTGAGGGGAAGCATGATCTCATTTGGCGTGACGAGAAGAAAAAAGGCAGGAAAATGTGGATTTCTTTTTCTTCTGCAGCAATGACAAAATGCATAGATTTTTGTGAGCAGTCACCCCCCACCGATTCAGAAACATACAGTACATACTGTAGATATGGTCTGCACATATCAAACATAGGCAACAGACATAATGGTCTGAAAACCCTAACTTAGCCAATCAGTGTTTGTCTTTCTCTCTTATCAAACCGACAACGTTGCAGATTTATATTGTATGTAGGGCAAGCTACCATTGATTTGGGAATGTCCAGTCCAAGCAGTTGGAGGGGATAAGTTTGCATAGAGAGAAGATTTGAAAATGGAGACTTGAGTAAGGATGGGAGGGTGAATGAGAGATGGCCAGTTAGCACTGAAAGGAGGGGAATTGGAGGGATCCAGTTTATTTGAGCAGCTCAGAGCCTTATTACAGCCCCATAACTGGATTTCCAGTCCCAGCTTAACTTAATGGATGGATGGGGGCTTTCATCACTTCCCCACACATCTTTTAGGGCTGTAAGCTGACCAGGCACAACACATGCACACTATTCAGGGACACAAACAAAACCTGATTCTGAGAGAAGTGTTGCAATTTTGAAAAGCGAGGGAGGACCAGACGGCTGAGAGTTTCAAGGAGGCTTGGCATTAACATCACTGATGAAGCTCGCCATGGGGTATCTAATCCCCTACAAAAACCAGAAAATCCTAAGGCACACACTCAAGGACAACAGTGACTACTTGTGATGCACTTCTGAGATGTTCCCTTATTAAAATTGGACAGTGCAGCTCCAATAGAGGGGGATATTCCCTTATAATCTCCAGTGCCAGATGTGTAGCCCCCAGTTTTGCTGTTTGCTTTCATAAAATAGCATTTATAATAGCATATATATTTTGGCCCAAAACAACTCAAGGCAAAAAGCAGCGTGGAACTGTCCAGGTCACATGTCCAGTTGCGAAAAACGCTAACCTTTGACCCTCAGATGCACACACAGTGACCCAGTCATAGTAGCACAGTTTAGGACCAACTCCCTTATGAAACATTACTGGTTTTTGAAGTAGTGCATCTTGAATTTGTACTGACGGTTAGGGGTCATACCCCATCTATCAACCATCAAGGTTATGTGATATACAAGGTACAAAGAAGTAATATGGACCATATAACTTTTCTTCCTTACCTCTGTAATCTAATGGCATTTCAATTCATTCCAATCTCAGAAGCAGCAGGCCTTGAAATAAATTAAATCACTGCTATTCACAGTAGCTTCATCATCAGCACTACGTATTAAATGCATTCACTCTGAGTTCTGGATCAAAGTCTTTAGATAATCCCCCCTCCTCCCTTTGGAGCAGCGAATCTCCCACCTAGTTACCATAGCAACTAAATGTCAATGTGTCTGTAGGCAGATTGGCTACACAAAGTTCCTTCCCATCTTTTCTGAGAAGTGTCTGTTTATGTCCTGGTAATACAAATAACAGTAGGAAACTGTGACAGCGATCAACTCTCAGTCAGCTGATACTACTGAGGACTAGGGGCCCCAGTCCACTGCATCAGCCAGCACAGCAGGCACTGATCGCTCTAATTATGATCAGAGGCTTTAACCCATATCCTTGTCAGCATTCAGTAACGGAATCAAAAGCATTACGGATTGATCTGTATATTCACACGCTGCATTTACAAACACAGGTAAAAAAAAAACATTACACACATAACACATAAACAGCTGAGATTTGCATAGGTAAAAGCATCTGACACACAACAGTGAAATGCATATACAGTATACAGTAATGAGTCAAAGACTCACAAATTGCATTATAAAAAAACACACATATACACATGCAAACATTCTGGGCTGGTACAGGCTATGTATATATTGGCCTAATTTTCCAAACGTCGTTTGGCCTTTTGGCATATTCACTAACAATGATGAAACTATGCTGTCATTGTAATGATACATCTATTAAGATACCTAAGTATGAGCTCTTGCATAGCATGACATGAATGTGGTATAGACATGCTATGGATATACACTGACTGTACAAAACATTAAGAACACCTTCCTAATATTGAGTTGAACCAAACCTTTGGCCTCTGAAAAGCCTCAATTTGTCGGGGCATGGACTCTACAAGGTGTCGAAAGCGTTCCGTGTTGACTTCAATGCTTCCCATAGTTATGTTAAGTTGGCTGGATGTCCTTTGGGTGGTGGAACATTCTTGATACACACAGGGAACTGTTGAGGATGAAAAACCCTGCACCGTTGCAGTTCTTGAACCAAACCAGTGCACCGAGCAGCTACTACCATACCCCATACAAAGGCACTTAAATAGTTGGTCTTCCCCATTCACCATCTGAACGGCACACATACACAATCCATGTCTCAATTGTCTCAATGCTTAAAAATCCTTCTTTAAACCTTTCTTCTCCCCTTCATCTACACTGATTGAAGTGAAATCAATAAGGGATCATAGCTTTCACCTGGATTAACCTGGTCAGTCTATGTCATGGAAAGGGCATGGAAAAGGTGTTCTTAATGAAATACTCAGTGTATTTCATTAACCTTTAATAATGTGGTTGGGACCTTTTATAACACATTCATGAAATGCATATAGATGTGTAATAAATGCGTTATGAATATGTAGTCAAAGTAAATCGTTACTGATGTAATGACAGTGCTAATCAACACTTTCTTTGCATCAAGTTACCCAAACTACAAAGACGTCCTCTGGAAATAACATGACACTCAAAATCCATTCTCTCCCTCAACAAAACAACAGAACAGTGTGCATTTCGATCTCCACACGAACATAATCATTTTCCATCATCATTTTGGGAGATTTTTCATTTAGCCCCCAGGTTTTGATGGGCTTGAAACCATTATTACATCAACCAAAGTTATTGTAAGTAAATGTATAATACCAAAACACAATGCAAGAAACTTGAGACAAAAGTCCACTTGAGAAAGAAAAAGTAAAGATGAGTCAGCTGGGGTTTGTGGCAGGAAGTCAGGTAAAGAGTGCATTTAAAGACTGGTACCAATACAATGAGGTCAGATAAGTGGGGACACAGTGCAAGTACTGAAGGCCTGAACAGCTAGGTCTTGATGATTCTGAAGGTGGTTTTAGTGTGACAGCCCTCTATCACTTTGAATAGGGGTCTGCACAAAACAAATTAACCTGGTGGTTGTAGGGTAAGAAGTGAGAGATCGAATCAGGTTAGTGTACTGGCTCCAGGCTCAGGAAGAACTATAGGAAAAACGGGTATTACATAACTAGTGTAATACAGGGTTGGGGAAGTCTATTTTGTGATTGAATTCTGTCAATTTAGGAATTGAATTCACCTCTTTCAGAATGACCTTTAGTTGGCTGATTGATCCTAAAACGTATACTCTCGGTAACTGGTCCTATACCTTGTCCCATACACTCTACATACGTTGTATATAAGCTCCTTGGATCCACAATATGAACTTATCTGTAGAGCTCTCAAAATAAATAATATTGGCAACAGCAAAGCTGTTTTTACGTGAAATGTCATGTGTAATTTTGGGATTTCAGCATGAAATCATGTGTTTTTTCAGTAAGGGTGACTTCTACATGGACACATATCACTGGTCCTATACCATCTCCCATACATTTTACAACATTAAATAAGAGTACAGCATGCCCTATGAAGCCTATGATGTGCCAACACAGACATCATGTGACCCAGAAAGAGATCATGTTACCGATCATGCTTACAAAAATCTTCTCTGCAGCAGGAGATTACTGCACAGCCAGAGTATTTATTAACATGCAAATGTCCAGGGAAAGGGCCCCCTCTCCTTATCTCTGTTTACTTGGTTTAGCTCTCACTACCGTGGGGCAGAGTGTAGAGCGGGCAGAGCTTGTCTTTTCACGGCTTATTCAAATTAGATGCATTTCCGCATGAGTTACAGTGAACAGGTCCACTTGGGCAACAAAGGCCCGTTGAAGGAAGGAAGGCCTCTGGGGTTGGAATATCTAAGGATAGTAATGGGCTTAGTTCATGACATCAATGGGTTCGTAGCGTGATGTGGGGCTTCACTGACTGGGTGGTTGGTGTTGAGTTTTCATGCATGGCAGCAGTGAATGGTGGTATGTCTGTCATCGTGTTATATTAAAGTACAGGAGCCGGCGCTGCAGTGTTTGGATCACCATGTGGGCTAAAACAGTTCAAATGGGTTGGAAGATTGGTATGGATAGGCAGGGTGAGGATAGACAGAGGTAGCTCAATGGCACCTACTAATGGGCTTGAGACTTTTACTTTTATCATCATGTTGTAGTCATGGAAACAAACTTTTATCCAACTAATTATATAGTTGATATAGGCCTACTGTATACTGATTATTATATGATGGGAGACAGGCCCTATGATTACACACAATTGAAGAGTGTGTTTTTGTCTTTGGCTGCAGGCGCTTCATTAGCAATAAGTACATAGAGCCCAGGAACTACTAATTAGCAGATTCATTGTTATTTTTTAGTAAACGGTGTATGTTCTCGACTTAGGTTTGACACACCAGGAACCATAGCATGAAAGTGGATTACTCTTGTTTAAGCAGCCAAGCTAGTGTTAATCTACTAACATTGTCAGATGTAATAGGAGTAACACTGGGTCTTAGGCAGCCCAGATTAGGCCATTTTTTTTGCCACAATTGCATGGAGAAAGCCATTATCCTCTTCATAGTTGAGAGAGAGAGAGAGAGAGAGGTTCCAAATTGAGCAGCAGCTTACTTGAATAGCATACATCTTTATCATAGGCTAGCTTGTCATGTACACAACGGGACTGCAAAAGAGACAGGTTGGAATGTAAATTCTCATTAAATTAATGGGAAGTCTAACTGAAATATGTGATAAATCAACCTTATTTTGTAAGTGGTGTTTTAACTTGTTGATAAAATGCGGCACATGACTACTTGGTTGCGGGATGCGGGACAAAATGCAAAATGCGGAACTGTCCCGCACAACCCGGGACATGTGGTCACCCTACTTTCAAAAATGTAAATAAATATTTAAAGCAAAAATTTAAAATGGAAAATAGTGCATATTTTAGTGAGTTCCATGACAAGCAGTTCTCCCGAAGGTCTAGGGAATACAATTTGGTAGGCCTGTGTCACAGTGATTTACGATCATACTACTCTCTTCAAAAGTTATGTGATGTTCACAGTCCACTATAAGTTGATTTTAGCCTGGAGTGCAATCCTTCTGATCAGTATAATACGAAGCACCTGTCATATCTCTAAGATCTCAATCACACAAATTTGACCATACTGGTGCATGTACTGTACGCTCATTATTTCATTTTCCTCCAACAGATGTTTCTCTCCAATCTTGATGTAACTGGGACTTAACAGCCCACATCAGGAAATGAAAGTAAACATTCCTACATTGTAATCACCTCTTGAACATCTGTGGTGGCTGCACGGTTGGGCACCAACAAGCTGAGAAACACGGGGATGAACACACCCAAGCACTTCTCAGGAACACGGCAAAGGTAAACAAAGAACTAGAGATGATCTATCTATGAAACCATGTAACCTTCAAGTGGAGGAAGATGACTGATATTATGAGCAATGTTGCCATTCACAATGGTATTGATAGACACAAAATATTAATGCAAAATAAATCATAGAGAAAAGCAGATACATGATGGAGAGCCAACCCTGTTGCGCTCCTGGATGACAATGTCTCATTTAGCTGACCTAGTCCTTGTGGGCTGAAATGTTTTTTGTTCGATCTAAAGAAAATCAAAACATCATTGTGAGTGAGAGTATTGCGTATTTGTCTTCTAAAATGTAAAACTCAACTTCAGTGGATCAGTCGGATCAAGCTGCTACTCTTCTGTTATTCGTTTCCAGGGGTCTCCTGTCAACCATAGGGTGTTTGTGTATGTTCATTTGTTTTTCCCCAAATATACCATTAACATAACCTTCTTTGTATCAGGGGCCACTGGCGAAGCATGACATGACAAGTCTCCTTTAAAGAAGTTGTGCCTATCACGTCTCTTTCTTTCTCTCCTCCTCCGCTCTCTCCTTTCATACTGCCAGAGAGGCCAAGTTCAATAATTCAGACCAAGGAGCATTCTCAGAGATCAGACCAAAAAAAAGATAGAAGAAAGAAGCAAAAAAAAAGTTGCTCAATTCTTGAAGAACGAATGAATATTTCAAGGAGGCGCTAACTTAGCTTTGCCCGGCCTCAATTTATTTATTTGATTTGCTCCAGCAAGCGCTGGCATCATGATGGAAATAACGGTGGCACTCTCATGCAAATTTTGCATTAACACTCTCTGCAGCCCTCCTCGTCCCGTCTGAATTCATTATAGCTTCTGTGGCCAGCAGTTCAAAGTCACCAGTCAAGCTTGACAATGTGGTCAGCACATTCAAAACACTGTGCTGGGGGATTCAATTTCCATCATAGAGCCAGCACTCATTGCAAATGCAGTTAAAGGAGTGTGGTGCAGCAATAGAACAGCACACTCATTCCCTCTCCACAAAGCCAATTACAGTGGGGCAAAAAAGTATTTATTCAGCCACCAATTGTGCAAGTTCTCCCACTTAAAAAGATGAGAGAGGCCTGTAGTTTTCATCATAGGTCCACTTCAACTATGACAGACAAAATGAGAAAAAAAATCCAGAAAATCACATTGTAGGATTTTTTATGAATTTATTTGCAAATTATGGTGGAAAATAAGTATTTGGTCAATAACAAAAGTTTATCTCAATACTTTGTTATATACCCTTTGTTGGCAATGACAGAGGTCAAGCGTTTTCTGTAAGCCTTCATACGGTTTTCACACACTGTTGCTGGTATTTTGGCCCATTCCTCCATGCAGATCTCCTCTAGAGCGGTGATGTTTTGGGGCTGTTGCTGGGCAACACAGACTTTCAACTCCCTCCAAAGATTTTCTATGGGGTTGAGATCTGGAGACTGGCGCGGCCACTCCAGGACCTTGAAATGCTTCTTACGAAGCAACTACTTCATTGCCCGGGCGGTGTGTTTGGGAACATTGTCATGCTGAAAGACCCAGCCACGTTTCATCTTCAATGCCCTTGCTGATGGAAGGAGGTTTTCACTCAAAATCTCACGATACATGGCCCCATTCATTCTTTCCTTTACACGGATCAGTCGTCCTTGTCCCTTTGCAGAAAAACATCCCCAAAGCATGATGTTTCCACCCCCATGCTTCACAGTAGGTATGGTGTTCTTTGGATGCAACTCAGCATTCTTTGTCACCCAAACATGACGAGTTGAGTTTTTACCAAAAAGTTCTATTTTGGTTTCATCTGACCATATGACATTCTCCCAATCTTCTTCGGGATCATCCAAATGCTCTCTAGCAAACTTCAGACGGGCCTGGACATGTACTGGCTTAAGCAGGGGGACACGTCTGGCACTGCAGGATTTGAGTCCCTGGCGGCGTAGTGTTTTACTGATGGTAGGCTTTGTTACTTTGGTCCCAGCTCTCTGCAGGTCATTCACTAGGTCCCCCCGTGTGGTTCTGGGATTTTTGCTCCCAGAACCACACATTTTGACCCCACGGGGTGAGATCTTGCGTGGAGCCCCAGATCGAGGGAGATTATCAGTGTATTATCAGCATGTCTTCCATTTCCTAATAATTGCTCCCATTGGTGATTTTGTCAAACCAAGCTGCTTACCTATTGCAGATTCAGTCTTCTCAGCCGGGTGCAGGTCTACAATTTTGTTTCTGGTGTCCTTTGACAGCTCTTTGGTCTTGGCCATAGTGAAGTTTGGAGTGTGACTGTTTGAGGTTGTGGACAGGTGTCTTTTATACTGACAACAAGTTCAAACAGGTGCCATTAATACAGGTAACGACTGGAGGACAGAGGAGCCTCTTAAAGAAAAAGTTACAGGTCTGTGAGAGCCAGAAATTTTGCTTGTTTGTAGGTGACCAAATACTTATTTTCCACCATAATTTGCAAATAAATTCATAAAAAATCCTACAATGTGATTTTCTGGATTGTCTGTCATAGTTGAAGTGTACCTATGATGAAAATTACAGGCCTCTCTCATCTTTTTAGGTGGGAGAACTTGCACAATTGGTGGCTGACTAAATACTTTTTTGCCCCACTGTATATGTTTAGCGTCAGGTGTGACACTACAGGTAAAATACAATCAAATCACATTTTTATTTGTCACATGTGCAGAATACAACAGGTGTAGACCTTACAGTGAAATGCTTACTTATAAGCCCTTAACCAACAATGTAGTTTTAAGAAAATACCAACAACAACAAAACATCATTGAGAAAAGCAGAAAGTCTGTTGTAGAACATGTCTCTTTTTTTTAACTGAATCAGCCCCAAAATAATTTTTGTCATTTTTATTTTATTGAACATTTAATTAACTAGGCAAGCTAGTTAAGAACAAATTATTATTTACAATGATGGCCAAACCCGGATGACGCCAATTGTGCGCTGCCCTATGGGACTCCCAATCACGGCCGGTTGTGATTCAGCCCGGAATTAAACCAGGGTCTGTAGTGATGCCTCAAGCCCTGAGATGCAGTGCCTTAGACCGCTGTGCCACTCTGGAGCCCAATTAAACTGAGGCAAGCACTGCCTCAAAAGTGGGACAGAGAGGAGGGCCAATGAAGCACTACCTTAGTCCACGCTTAGCTGAGTCGATATTACTGCATGTGGTGTTCATCCCCCCCTACTCCCTCGCCAGCTCTCCCATTTTTAATTTTGAAAATGATAAAGTGCCCAGACAGCTCCACCGGGGCTAAGTGCTGGCCAGGGCCATATACGCCTGGATGAAACATTAAAATACATTTTAAAATCACTCCTATCTGATCAGGTTGGGAGAGCTCAGACCAGGGGATGAACTAAAAGTACCCACCTCTGCACTTTTAGGCTGGCAGATGACCTATAAACCACAATATAACTTAAGATTACTGGGAGTTTCATGTTTCCATTTGCAGTGATGAGACTGCAGTTCTGATCAACAGCACCCCGCTTTGAAACAGTTCACACTTACACAGTTCAGATATCTAACTTGCATACCTTCACACTTTAGGCTACTCGTGGCAAATAATTACTTCATACCAAATATTTCAGAATTCAATCAACTGCATTAACTGTATTATATCAATCCAATGGCTATTTTCATTCAGTCCAACCTTACCAACTTCTGTTGTCCATAAAATGTAGCCTACATTTTGCACTGCAGCACAAGGGAGTTTTGAATATCTGATCCATAGCCTGAGTCCCTAAATCTGAAAGAAATTGATTTGTAATTTCTCGCATTGGTTATACAAACGACTGAGGGCAGCTGATTAGTAAACAGGGTATTTGGGTGCTTGGCGTTGCAAAGCCTGGGGGAGTAGGTGGTGGGAGGCAACAAAGCGAGGCTTAGCCCAGCCCAAGCAATCACTCAGCCAGCAGGACCTTCATTACATGGCCCCTTAACAGCAGCACACATCAAAACCGGAGCGTAACCAAGGCCGCTACGCACTCCCATAAACTCTTAAATAACACACCCCCGATGGTTGCTTATTTGCAGTGCAACTATCACTTAGTTCTATGACTTTTCATCTATACTGGCTGTAGAGAGAGAAAATAATGGATAGAGGGTGTTATAAGTTGTTTATTACAGCATTATGTCAGCTTTAAAAAGGACTTCTTTGTGTAAGGTTTCCAGACCTTAAATTCATTATGAGTCTGCGGCTGACATCAAAAGCCTTCTCCTTTTGAGACGGAATTTTACGTGACGTGCAAATAATGCATTAGTTATTCACAAAGATAAATAGTACTAAATATTAGCATATTATGCAACATCTCTGGGGATGGGTTTGATCATTTTATGACAATATTTTGACAGTTTGAAGGAAAGCTATGGATTTAGTTTCAAAGCTGTTTTAATAATTATTTTGAAATGTAAAGAAAAAAAGATGTGACATTATGTCACCAGCATGAAATAAATGTATATGGAGTCCATTAAGTTGAGATGCCATGCAAGGATAAGATAACACCATCAAATATCAAACAACTCACCTATGTTGAAAAAAAAATTGTATTTAATCCTTGCCAAAATTCTGCCTTTGGCAGGGCTACAACTTTTTCCAAAATCGGGTCAAGTTGGCCATGACGGATTGGAGATGCAAAAGGTCATGGCTTCACATTGGAATACGGTGTGTGTGTGTGTGTGTGTGTGTCTGTGTGTGTGTGTGTGCATGTGTGTGCGTGTCGGGGATGTCAATGAACCATGACCCCCAATGAACAGTCTCAACAGGACACTTAGTTGGGATTTGATTTATTGACCCACAGAAACTATCAAACAGGCTTGGTTTTGTCCACAACACAGGGGTCAAATTAATTGGCATGGTTGGTAGATAGAGCTTACGGTATGAGGCTACATGGAGGACAAGGTCATTGGGGACAGCTGACTGTGAGCTTGCAGATTAATTGACTGACACTAAAACCTGGCCGGGAAGGGTAACCCACTTAAACTTTTGTTCTTATGCTTGAAAATGACTGCATTTTTTAGGGTGTTATATTTGAAATGTTTGTTCACAAAACACTATATCCACCAATTTTCACAATTGTGTTTTTTCATCAGAAATAATTGCTTGTGCGTCCCTTCATGTACAATATTACTGTTCTCAGATGTTTAATTCATATATGTTAGATGTGTAGAAATATATATATTTTTGTGAAAAACTCTATATATAGTACATTGTTAAGCTGGAATTTAATGTTTGTATCCCGTATATTCGAAGGTGATATGTGGTTGTTTCACATAGATATCTTAAGATGAATGCACTTACTTTAAGTCGATCTGCATAAGATTAACGACAAAAAAGGTCAAATATAAATGTTTTACATACAGATGTCATACTGCCTTGCATTATTATTTGTTTTATTTAATTTAAATATTGATTTTTAAAATGTATCATTTGTACATTTCTGTATTACAAAATACAGAACAATGACAGTATGAGTTTAGGTGAGAGCTGTTGAGAAATCAGTTTGCTGAGCTCATTCGATCGGTGGTATAACAGCTGTAGACGGAGCCAGACACATCAAATATTTTTCTTGTAAACCCCAGCCCTACCCACACACATTGTTGGTTTTGGTGTACTCTCATCCTCCTTCCTAAAAACACACACACACACTATAACTCTCTCTTTTACACACACACCCACATATGCATGCAGGCCCGTACACAGGCATGCACTTATGCAGGCAGGCACACTCACATACACACAGTAAGTCTATATACTGTATTAACATCAGCTTCCACATTGCCACTGCTCAGGATCTTTGGCCTCACCAAGTCCCCTGAAACATTGTATGTTGTCATGGTAACCCCCATTAGTGATGGTCCAGAGTGGGATAATGGGTCAGGCAAATCACTCCAGTGCAACTATGTGTTACTACATAAAATTTGTTGAAACTCTGCTTTACTAAACAACCTAGGATAGAGCGTTCACAGTTATGGTTTGCACACTGTGAAAAAACAAAACACTAGTAAAAAAATCACAGACAACTAATTGGATTGGTTTGACTATTGCGAACTGGTCAGTAGGGAAAAACCGCTAAGGCATTTTGGCCTAGGTCTTGCATGCCCGGCTTACTGCTGTTTCCGTGCTTCAGATGGCGGGACACTGCTGGGGCTGCTTTCTTTTTTCCCTGCCTGATTTTAATTACAGTGTCACTGAGTCTGCAGAGAGCAGTAGTGTATAGCTCTGACCCCATCGCGCTATCAGTGGCTTGGAACTTGCATACTCTCTTGGGCTAACTTCCTCTAACTGCATATACCCAAGGCAGCACCCTGTGGCAGTGCCATCAGGGGGGACTGCCAATGGGACGACTCTGCCATGGCAGGATAATTGAGAGCAGGCAAATTATAACCTGTAATGAATAATCTAGTGGAGGACAAAAGGAAGAGAGTTCATACCTAGTGACACATTGGACAGTATAGATAGAGATGTATGGATGGATGTTCTGAAGAGAAGAATATAGAGAAATAAGGAAAACACAGTTTTGTTTACATGACAGGAGGGTGAGGAAAGAAGGAACAGCAGAGAGAGGGAAAAAAACAGAGGAGAGAGGAAGAATAGAATTGCCGATGGAGATAAAGTGTTTAATGTGGAAGGGGATTAAGAGAATATTAAATTAGACCCAGCCTATCGATCACTGCATTGCAGCTGTATGGGACGTGTTGCATATCAGAGAGATTCAATTACAGTCCAATAATCAGCTCTGATTCCCTGGACCCTGAACCAGAGATGGCTGGTTTGCTGTGCCAGGCTGGTGCTGAAACAGCCTCTGCTACAGTGCATTCGGGAAGTATACAGACCCCTTGACTTTTTCGTTGCAGCCTTATTCTAAAATGGATTTAAAAAAATCTACACACAATACCTCATAATGACAGCAAAAAAAGGTTTTTAGATTGAAAATGTATTAAAGATAAAGTACAGAAATATCTTATTTACATAAGAATTCAGACCTTTTGCTTAGTTGCATCCTGTTTCCATTGATCTTCCTTTAGATGTTGCTACAATTTTATTGGAGTCCACCTGTGTTAAATTCAATTGATTGGACATGATTTGGAAAGGCACACACCTGTCTATATAAGGTTCCACAGTTGACAGTACATGTCAGAGCAAAAACCAAGCCATGAGGTACAAGGAATTGTCCGTAGAGCTCCGAGACGGGATTGTGTCAAGGCACAGATCTGGGGAAAGGTACCAAAAAATATCTGAAGCATTGAAGGTCCCCAAGAACATTTTGGGAGAAGGGTCTTGGTTAGGGATGTGACCAAGAACCTGATGGTCACTCTGAAAGAGCTCCAGAGTTCCTGTGTGGAGATGGGAGAACCTTCCAGAAGGACAAACATCTCTGCAATACTCCACCAATCAGGCCTTTATGGTAGAGTGGCCAGGTGGAAGCCACTCCTCAGTAAAAGGCACATAAACAGTCCGTATGGAGTTTGCCAAGAGAACTGAAAGGTTTCTCAGACCAGGATGAACAAAATTCTCTGGTCTGATGAAAAAACATTGAATTCTTTGGCCTGAATGCCAAGAGTAAGTGGAGGAAGCCTAGCACCACCCCTATGGTGAAGCATGGTGGTGGCAGCATCATGCTGTGGTTATGTTTTCAGAGGCAAATAGAGGTGTTCCAAGTGTCATACCCAAGAAGACTCAAGGCTGTAATCGCTGCCAAAGGTGCTTCAACAAAGTACTGAGTAAAGGGTCTGAGTACTTATGTAATTGTGATTTCAGTATTTTTAATTTTTTATAAATTAGGAAACATTTCTAAACCTGTTTTTCTTTGTCATTATGGGGTACTATGTGTAGATTGATGAGGGGAATAAACTATTTAACCCATTTTAGAATAAGGCTGTAACAAAAAAAAAATTGAATATATAAAGGGGTCTGAAAACTTTCCGAACGGACTGTATATAGTGATCCATTCTGTTTTCTCTCCACAAAGCTATTCATCTCCCTCCCTCGCTCTCTTTATTCAGCTCCTTTACTCTATCTTCCTTTTCATCTCTCTTTCTCTCTCCATCTCTAATGTCACAGTCAATCTCTCTAAATCTCTTTAAATTCTCTGTCCCCTCTCTTCTATTTATGTATTTATGTCTATTCCCTGCTGTTTTATTCTCTCCTGGAGACTGGAGTGGAGTATTATGGCATCTGGTTCTTATTCTCTCTATCCTGTTTTTCATCGACACAATACTCCTCTCACTCCAAAAGCAATGTGTGCATGTTATTTTCCATTGGTCACCCCTCTCAACGCTTCCTTGCAATAATTTCTGACTTTTTCCTTCCTATTTTCTCTCTCTGCGGAAATCCACCAGTTACAGTCACTACTGAATACACCTAATTATGTTCTTTGTTAAGACAGATTGCTACTTTTTGTCACCCTAAAGGGACATGTTCATAGTCATAGGTTAAGCTCCAACATGATTCACTTTTAATTGACAGATGACTAAGTGTAGGCTACATCAGAGTGTATAATGGCATCCAATTAATCCCCTGCAGGTGGTAGGATTGGCCTTGATACTACCCTTAACAAGATACAGTCTGCGATAGGATATATGCATAACGAATGAACGGACATATGGACCCACTGCAGTTTGCCTACAAATTGAATAGGTCCAATAGCACTATAGGACTGTTTTGCAAGCACAGACTGGAATAGGTTCCGGGATTCATCCAATGGCATTGAGGAGTACACCACCTCAGTCATCGGCTTCATCAATATGTGCATTGACAATGTCGTCCCCACAGTGACTGTACGTACATATCCCAACCAGAAGCCATGGATTACAGGCATTACCCGCATAGAGCTAAAGGCTAGAGCTGTCGCTTTCAAGGAGTGGGAGACTAATCCAGACACTTATAAGAAATCCCAATATGCCCTCATGTCACACCCTGACCATAGTTTGCTTTGTATGTTTCTATGTTTTGTTTGGTCAGGGTGTGATCTGAGTGGGCATTCTATGTTGTGTGTCTAGTTTGTTTGTTTCTGTGTTTGGCCTGATATGGTTCTCAATCAGAGGCAGGTGTTAGTCATTGTCTCTGATTGGGAACCATATTTAGGTAGCCTGTTTGGTGTGGGGTTTTGTGGGTGATTGTCTCCTGTGTCAGTGTTTGTGCCACACGGGACTGTTTCGGGTTTACACGTTTGTTGTTTTTGTAGTTTGTTCATGTATAGTTTTCTTATTAAAAAACAAACATGAATTTCAACCACGCTGCATTTTGGTCCTCCTCTCCTTCAACAGAAGAATCCCGTGACACCTCAGATGAACCATCAAACAAGCAAAGCGTCAATACAGGATTAAGATTGAATCCTACTACACCGACTCTGATGCTCGTCGGATGTGGCAGAGCTTGCAAACTATTACAGATCACAAAGGGAATCCCAGACGCGAGTTGCCCAGTGACGTGATCCTACCAGACGAGCTAAATGCCTTTTATGCTTGCTTCGAGGCAAGCAACACTGAAGCATGCACGAGAGCACCAGCTGTTCTGGATGACTGTGTGATAAAGCTCTCGCTAGCTGATGTGAACAAAAACTTTAAACAGGACAACATTCACAAAGCCGCTGGGCCAGACGGATTACCAGGACATGTACTCAAAGCATGCGCGGACCAACTGTCATGTGTCTTCACTGACATTTTTAAACTCTCCCTGACCGAGTCTGTAATACCTACATGTTTCAAGAAGACCACCATAGTCCCTGTGCCCAAGTAAGCGAAGGTAACCTGCCTAAATGATTACCGCCCAGTGGCGCCATGAAGCACCAAGTGTAGGACGAAAAGGCTCCTCATCAGCTTCTACCCCCAAGCCATAAGACCGTTGAATAATTAAGTCGCCAACGGAAAATTTACATTGATGACCCCACCCCTCCCTTTGTACACTGCTGCTACTCGCTGTTTACTATCTATGCATAGTCACTTCACCCCCACCTACATGTACAAATTACCTCAACTAACCTGTAACCCCGCACACTGACTCTGTACCAGGGCCCCTTTGTATATAGCCTCGTTTTCGTTATTCTTATTGTGTTACTTTTTATTATTACTTTTTATTTTAGTCTACTTGGTAAATATTTTCTTAACTCTTCTTCAACTGCACTGTTGGTTAAGGGATTTTAAGTAAGCATTTCACAGTAAAGTCTACACTTGTACTCAGTGCATATAACAAATCAAATTTGATTTGATTTGAAGATATTGTCAACCTGGCACCCCACCACACAGTGCAACACCTGGATCTTGTTCAAAGACTTTAAGCCAAAGATACTGGACTTCCTGTAGTCAAGGTAGACAATCTGACATCTCGCCCTCTGACCCTCAGTATTGGTGCACCACACCCCCCCCGATTTTTCTCCCTCTTCACAAACCATCTCAGCAGTAGTGTAAAGTATTTAATTAAGGATCGGACCCTTTTTTTCAAATTCTGCCTAACATGACATACCCAAATCTAACTGCCTGTAGTTCAGAATCAGAAGCAAGGATATGCACATTATTTTGAAAGAAAACACAAGTTTGTGGAAATGTGAAATTAACGTAGGAACCCTGTGGCAACCCCATAGAGACTGCCAAAGGTCCGGACAACAGGCCCTCCGATATGACACACTTAACTCTATCTGAGAAGTAGTTGTGGAAGCAGGCGAGACAGTCATTTGAGAAACCAAGGCTGTTGAGTCTGCCGATAAGAATGAGGTGATTGACAGAGTCAAAAGCCTTGGCCAGTTCAATGACAACATCTGTACAGTATTGTCTTTTATTGATGGCAGTTATGATATTGTTTAGGATCTTGAGCGTGGCTGAGGTGCACCCATGACCAGCTCTGAAATCAGATTGCGTAGCGGAGAAGGTATGGTGGGATTCGAAATGGTCGGTTTTCTGTTTGTTAACGTGGCTTTCGAAGTCTTTAGAAAGGCAGGGTAGGATAGATATAGGTCTGTAACAATTTGTGTCTAGAATGTCTCCCCCTTTGACGAGGAAAATGTTGTAGTTGGGGATGGAAATTTCAGAATTTTTGGTGGCCTTCCTAAGCCAGGATTCAGACACGGCTCGGACATCAGGGTTGGCGGAGTGAGCTAAAGCAGTGAATTATTAAAAACTTAGGGAGGAGTACAGGGGGGGACAAAGCACGCACCTCTGTGGGGCCCCTGTGTTGAGGATAAGGGTGGGTGGCAGATGTGTTGTTGCCAACCCTGACCACCTGGGGGGTGGCCCTTCAAGAGGTCTAGGATCCAATTGCAGGGGGAGGTGTTTAGTTCTTAGCTTATTGATGAGCTTTGAGGGCACTATGGAGTTTAACACTGAGCTGTAGTCAATGAACAGCATTCTCACATAGGTGTTCCTTTTGTCCAGGTGGGAAAGGGCAATGTGGAGTGCGATTCAGATTGCATCATCCGTGGATCTGTTGGGGCAGTATGCGAATTGGAGTGGGTCTAGGGTTTCCGGGATGACGTGTTGATGTGAGCCCTAACCAGCCTTTCAAAGCACCTCATGGCTACAGACGTGAGTGCTTCTGGATTGTAGTCATTTAGGAAGGTTACCTTCGCTGCCTTGGGCAAAGGGACTATGGTGGTCTGCTTGAGATTGAAAATGTCAGTGAAGACACTTGCCAGTTGGTCCGCGCATGCTCTGAGTACACGTTCCGGTAATCCGTCTGGCCCCACGGTCTTGTGAATGTTGACCTGTTTAAACTGCTTCCTTGCATCGGCTACAGAGGTGTAGTAGGATTCAATCTTAGTCCTGTGTTGACACTTTGCCTGTTTGATGGTTTGTCGGAGGGCATAGCGAGATTTCTCACAAGTGTCCGGATTAGTATCCTGCTCCTTGAAAGCGGTAGCTCTAGCTTTTTAGCTCGATGTGGATGTTGCCTGAAACCCATGGCTTCTGGTTGGAATATGTACCTACGGTCACTGTGGGGATGACGTCATCGATGTACTTATTGATGAAGCCAGTGACTGAGGTCGTATACTCCTTAATACCATTGGATGAATCCCGGAACATATTCCAGTCTGTGCTAGCAAAATAGTCCTGTAGCGTAGCATCCACGTCATCTGACCACTTCTGTATTAAGCGAGTCACTGGTACATCCTGCTTTCATTTTTGCTTGTATGCCGCACCAGGAGGATATAATTATGGTCTGATTTGCCAAATGGAGGGCGAGGGAGAGCTTTGCATTTCTGTGTGTGGCGTAAAGGTGGACTCAAGTTTTTTTCCCTCTTGTTGCACATGTGACTGTGGCTGGTAGAAATGAGGTAAAACAGATTTTACATTTCGAAACTCAGGCAGGACAAGAACATAGTCCAATTCACGCACCTATCAATATAACGTGTTGTCATCCCTTCTGCCTGTGATCTGGCGGACTCACTAAATACAAATGCTGCGTTTGTAAATTATGTCTGAGCATTGGAGTGTGCCTCTGTCTATCTGTAAATAAATAAAGAAACAAAACATTGTTTTGTCTGGTTTGCTTAATATAAATAATTTGATATATAGCATTTCCTTTTCCTTTTACTCAAGTATGACAATTTAGTACTTTTTCCACCATTGTACCGTGTACCAGATACTTTTAGACTTTTACTCAAGTATTATTTTACTTGGTAACTTTCACTTTTACTGGTGTAATTTTCTATTAAGGTATCTTTACTTTTACTCCAGTATGACATTTGAGTATTATTTTCACCACTGCATCTCGGGAGACCTCAATTATGGTTTTTAAATATGCTGACAACACCACCATAATCAGTCTCATCATATACAATAATGAAACACAGTAACGCCTCAAAAACCACAGACATAGACTAACAGAAGAACCCCGATAGATTCTTTCAAATTCCTTGGCACTTACAACAGCGACTCATTGAAATGGGATATCAACACCAACCACATCATCAAGAAGGCCTAGCAGTGACTGTACTTTCTAAGGCAACTGAAAAAGTACAGGGTCATACAACAGCTGCTGGTTTGTTCAGTTTACATAGCCATCATCCAGAGCATTCTCACATCATGCATTACATTTTGATATGGGAACACGGACAGTCACACTAAAATGAGACTAGAGAGGGTTGTGTTGAAAGCCTAAATGATCACTGGCAATTACCTTCCCACTGTGAGCTCTCTGAACACAAAGCACACATTGCTTTGTGCACGGGCCATTGTCATGCTCAAACAGGAAAGGGCCTTCCCCAAATTGTTGCCACAAAGTTGGAACTACAGAATCGTCTCGAATGGCATTCTATGCTGTAGCGTTAAGATTTCCCTTCACTGAAACTGAGGAAAAACAGCAGCTGACCATTTTTCCTCGACCAAACTTTACAGTTGACACTATGCATTTGGGCAGGTAGCGTTCTCCTGGCATCCACCATACCCAGATTTGTACGTCAAACTGCCAAATGGTGAAGCAGAATTCATCACTCCAGAGAATGCTTTTCCACTGCTCCAAAGTCCAATGACGGCAAACTTTACACCACTCCAGCCGACACTGAGCATTGGTGATCTTAGGCTTGTGTGCAGCTTCTCGGCCATGGAAACCCATTTCATTAAGATTCCGACAGTTCCTGTGCTGTTGTAGCTTCAAGAGGCAGTTTTGGAACTTGGTAGTTGCAACCGAGGACAGACAAGTTTTACGCTCTATGTGATTCAGCACTCAGTGGTACCGTTCTGTCAGCATGTGTGGCGTACCACTTCGCCGCTGAGCCGTTGTTTCTCCTAGACAATAACAGCACTTACAGTTGACCTGGGCAGCTCTAGGGGCAGACATTTGACAAACTGACTGGTTGGAAAGATGGCATCCTTTTGACACATCCTATGACGGTGCAATGCTGAAAGTCACTAAGCTCTTCAGTAAGGCCATTCTACTGCCGATGTTTGTCTATAGAGATTGCAAGGTTGTGTGCTCAATTTTCTACACCTGTCAGCAAAGGGTGTGGCTGAAATAGCCAATTCCACTAATTTGAATGGGTGTCTTCAAACTTTTGTACATATAGTGTACGTACACTATATATATGCAAAGGTATGTCGACACCCCACTCTTAAAACGGGACTGGAAGACATAATTAATGCATTTTGTGTACCTGTATGTTAACTGGTGGATGAGTAACTGCTAAGATTCAACGCTACAGCACCGTTTTTGCCATGTCTTTCCGTTTCTTTCGGTCTTTTCTCCAAGCTGCTTACCGGGATTCAATTACTACCATATAATCACTTTTCATCCCCAAGGCTTGACGTGTCCCCTGGTCTGGAGAGAGAAAAAATGAATTATTCTCTGACCTTGACACTCTCCCGCTCTCTCTCTCTCTCACACACACACACACGCACGCACGCACGCACGCACGCACGCACGCACGCACGCACGCACGCACGCACGCACGCACGCACGCACGCACGCACGCACGCACACACACACACACACACACACACACACACACACACACACACACACACACACACACACACACACACACACACACACACACACACACACACACACACACACACACACACACACACACACAGGTATTTCAATTGTGTAAATATTCCATAATAAGTAATACATTGCTAAATTAAAACATTTATTATGTTAAAATTGGTCATAGAAACCCTCAGGATACCGAATATAAATGGTATCAGGCAGAAAATGTATTGACTGACATGGATGAGCATGTCAATTCTAAAACAAGGTGATAGTGTATTTTCGGACTGTAAGACAACAGTTGCCTGCCCAGCTGGCTTGTCCACATGAAATCTAAAGTATTTTTAAACTAATTTCACACATATAATAATAATAGATGTTGCCTAAAGAAAATTTTAAATTAACAATAGTCTGATGGGTGACAATATTATCAATTGACAAACAGAGAATGAAGAATTGTGCCGCGTGCATTGACAAAGACACTAGGAGCTTACCAAATAGCACTTCTTCCATATCATCCTATAGAGGTCTATGCAGGCCAGACGTTTGATTGCTATACCCTATCGGGAAGAGCAGGTTCCAAGCATTCCAATGAACCTATTTTTGCCAAACAACTACAAATTACTGTTGATTGTGACCTGTGAAATGTGGCCCCACTCCTCTTCAATGGCTATGCGAAGTTGCTGGATATTGGCGGGAACTGGAATACACTGTTGTACACATCAATCCAGAGCATCCCAAACATGCTCAATGGGTGACATGTCTGTTGAGTATGCATGCCATGGCAGAACTGGTACATTTTCAGCTTCCAGGAATTAAGTACAAATCCTTGACATCCTTGACATGGGGCCATGCATTATCATGCTGAAACACGAGGTGATGGCAGCTGAAGAATGGCACGAAAATGGGCCTCAAATTACCATCGATAAAATGTTATTGTGTTCGTTGTCCATAGGTTATAACTACCCATACAATAACCCCACCGCCACCATGGGGCACTCAGTTCACAACGTTGACATCAGCAAACTGCTCACCCACTTGATGCAATACACACTGTCTGCCATCTGTCTGGTACTTCTACAGCATGCCAGTAGCCATCAAAGATGAGCATTTATCCAGTGACATTGGTTACAACGCCAAACTGCAGTTAGGTCAAGACCCTGGTGAGGATGACGACCACCTAGATGAGCTTCCCCGAGATGGTTTCTGGCAGTTTGTGCAGACATTGTTTTGTTGTGCGAACCCACAGTTTCATCAGCTGTCCTGGTGGCTGGTCTCAACCGATCCCTCCAGTGAGGAAGCCAGACTTGGAGGTCCTGGGTGGCGTGGTTACACGTGGTCTGTGGTTGTGAGGCCGGTTGGACATACTGTCAAATTCTCTAAAACTATATTGAATGCAGCTTATGGTAGAGAAATTATCATTCAATTCTCTGGCAACAGCACAGGTGAACATTCCTGCAGTTAGCATGCCAATTCCAAGCTCCCTCAAAACATGTGACATCTGTGGCATTGTGTAGTGTGACAAACCTGCACATTATAGAGTCTGCTTTTAATGTTCCCTGCACAAGCTGCACCTGCAGAATAATCAGCTTCTTGATATGCCACACCTGTCAGTTGAAAAGATTATCTTGGCAAAGAAGAATTGGGCCATAGAAAAACATGTCACTTGCTTACATAGTGTAACAGTGTCAACGGCCTGAATCCAATCTGGAGTCAGTCAGTCTACATCTGTAAACCATACAGTTAGCTTCCAAACAAGATTACTTTATTACTCAATGCATGTTTATAATCGAGGGATGTCAATCGTTGACTCTATTTTTATGTTAGATAAAGTGCACAGTTGTGTGTCATACTGAACGGGTCATGAATGGATGCCGGGACCTACCAGAAGGAGGAAAGGTAGGTATCATAACATGTCCAGCAAGTGGGGACAGCAGACTGGGATAGGGAGAGTTTGAATATGTCCGTAAACACTCCAGCAAGCTGGTCTGCGCATGTTCTGAGGACGCGGCTATGGATGCCGTCTGGGCCGGCAGCCTTGCAAGGGTTAACACGCTTAAATGTCTTACTCACGGAGAACGAGAGCACACAGTCCTTGGGCAGTGGGCCGCATCGGTAACACTATATTATCCTCAAATCGGGCGAAGAAGGTGTTTAGCTTCGCTGGGAGTAAGATGTTGGTGTCTGTGACGTGGCTGGTCACTTTATTTATTTTTATATTTATAAAATGTTTGAATTTAACCTCCTTTTCTCCCCAATTTCTTGGTATCCAATTGTTAGTAGTTACTATCTTGTCTCATTGTACCTCCCGTATGGGCTCGGGAGAGATGAAGGTCGAAAGCCATGCGTGAACCCAGAGTCTTTGGTTGCGCAGCCAGCACTGTGATGCAATGCATTAGACCACTGCGCCACACGGGAGGCCCTGATTTTCCCTTTGTAATCCGTGATGCATATGTCTCATATCTGAGCCGTTGAATTGTGATTCCACTTTGTCTATGTATTGATGTTTTGCCTGTTTGAATGCCTTAGGGAGGGAAAAAACTACACTGTTTGTATTCAACCATTTCACAGTCGGCTTGGTGGTTAGCGCATTCAGTTTTGCATGAATGCTGCCATCTATCCACGGTTTATGGTTTGGGTATATTTTAATAGTCACCATTGGAACAACATATACACTTCCTGAAGAACTCCGTCACCCTGTCAATGTTATTCTCACAGGCTACCTCGAACATATCCAGGGTCGCTTGATAAAAGCATTCTTGAAGCATGGAGTTTGATTGGTCAGATACTTCCTGGTCAGGTACTTCCACAGGTACTTCCTGTTTGAATTTCTGCCTATAGAAAGGGAGGAGCAAAATGGAGCCGTGATCGTATTTCCCGAAGGATGGCGTGGTAGGGCCTTGTAGGCATCTCGAAAAGGCGAGTCGCAATGATCTAGTGTCTCCCCTAAACGAGTACTACTGTCGATGTGATTATAGAACTTCGGTAGCGTTTTCCTCAAATTTGCTTTGTTAAGATCCCCAGCTACAATAAATGCGGCCTCGGGATATGTGGCTTCCTGTTTGCATAAAGTCCAGTGTAGTTCCTTGAGGGCCGTTGTGGTATCGGATTGAGGGAGAATATACACAGCAGTGGCTATAACCAAAGATAATTCTCTTGGGAGGTAATACGGTCTGCATTTGATTGTGAGGTATTCTAGGTCGGGTGAACAAAGGACTTGAGATTCTGTATGTTATCACAATCACACCATGAGTAATTAATCATGAAACATGCGCCCCTGTCTTTCTTCTTCCCGAAGAGTTCTTTATTTATACTTCTTTATACCTCTTCTCTGCCGGCGGCAACTTGGAGCAGACTCTGGGATAAGTTCAATTGCCCTGGGGGGTACGAACAAAGGATTAAATTCGTATTCCTGGTCATAATGCTGGTAATACTGGTGAGTTACCGCCACTCTGATATCCAAGACATTCTTTCCGACTATATGTAATAACACAAAAAAACATTCTGGGCTAAAAATAGAAGAAATAATAAACAAAAAAACAAACTACTGTAAAGTTGCTTAGGAGCTAGAAGCAGAGTTGCCATGTCTCAACTGATTTTTGATTCATTGCATAAAGTGTAGGCATACTGTCTTTATAAGCACATCAATATGATATTTACATCTAAAAATGTTTCGTCTTTGAAACATGAAAACATCCATACATTTTAGTTGGCAATGTTTGTGCAATGTCCACATGTATTCTACACCTGGAGCGATATTAGCTCTGGGATTTGTCTCCTTGGAAAGAACAGCGGACATAAGGAGAAACGACTGAACAACTGAAGTCAACTGAAGACCACAGGCATTCAACTCACAGAAGTTGATATCTTTTCCATGGTAACATGAAAAACATTGAAACTTCCTTAGCAAGGCATTGTAGAATAAATGTCTTATGAAACACATTCCAGACATTTATACTGTAAGACTAATTAACATGAGTTCAAAAGGCCATGTTTACATTATATTCTCCTGAGAATATGATACTATGGTGTTCAGGAATGAGTGGATTATGCTCTTTCCTTAACTGATTTGAAAGAGAAATATCAGCAAGATTGGATAGCCAGCTTCAGCTATCACCAAGCTATGCTACTGTAGCTAGCTGCTGTCAGCTTGGCTAAACACAATGTCAGCACAGGCTTTAGGCTACACATATAACTGAATTAGCTGACCATCTTGAAATGAAAAGTCATTCAGGAGGGTAGACGTCATCGACTTCAAAATGTAAGGTTATGACTATAACTACTGTTCCCTGAAGGAGGTAGACAAGGTGCAACATACTATGGGGAGTCGGACTCTTGCGACTTCAGTTGAAGGCTCTTCAATCACTCCTGACAAGGCCAATGAATTCCGCGCATCACTGGAAGCCCCGCCTTCAACGGGTGATAAGCGTGAGGCTCGGGTTCATTCATTAAATGTAATAATAACGGCGCAGGGACAAACAGGTGTTGTACCCCATTTCCTTCCTTTCCGTCCTTCAGGGAACAGTAGTTATAGGCATAACATTACATACCCTACAGTCAGTCAACTTCAGTACAACATTCTATTAGGAAATATAAGCACCAGCCAAGCTGACCCCAATGGATACTAAATGAAAACGGCCCATGACAGACCACCCAGACCTGACCACTGGAGATGCTGCAGTCTTGGTATTTCGCACACAGCATGCTGCTTAGTGATTTTCCACTCTCCCAGCTGTAAGCATCCTGTGAGCTATACTGGGAGCTGTGACATTCAAGCGATAAAACCTCACAAAAGTGTCTGGTGATGCCCAACTCGTCTAAGCACAAGAATATCTTATACTTAACCCATTAAACAATGCACAAGACGCTGCCAGGCCCTTGTTGCTATATGCCGGGGAGATCTCCACAATCTAGTGGGAGATACACTGTTTAGGGGGCACACTGCCACGAGCTGGATTAGAAAAACAGACATAAAGCTGGACACATAACCCGATACCCCTAGTCCGTTCAACGTACGTGCGTACAGCTCGCACCGGATACAGGGCATGTAGCCTCTGTTGCTCTTCCGAAGGAAAATGAGGAGGTGAAAAGGGAAATATATCAAAAGCTAAAGACCTGTAGGAAATAGCCGGACCTTCGGGGCAAAGGCAATGTCACCTTAGAATTGCCCGGGATGAACTGACTACCAGATAACGTGTGAAGGTCCCCAAGACGTTTAGCTGAGGCCAGAGCCATGAGCAGGGAGATTTGTAGAACCTTCAGATCCACAGGCTCCAGTGGCTCAAAGGTGGCCACACCCAATTCCTCCAAAACCAGTGCCAAGTCCAATGTGGGCGCAATAAGTTTAGAGACTGGACTGAGGCAACGAACACCTTTCAGGAACCACACAACAGGAGCCCCCGGTGAGGCCCGGTTAATTTCCACATGTCACGCTGAGATAGTGGTCATATACACTTTTAACGTGGAGATTGCCTGCCCCTGCTCAAAAATCTCCTGTAGGAACATAAGGAAATACCTTAAAGAGCACTGAAATGAACAAGTCCTTTATCTTGGCACTAGATCTCAAACGCTTGCTACTTTTACGCATACAGCCCTCTCATGGAGGGCACCCTTGCAGACTGAATGGTAGCAATAACATTCGCTAGTAAACCTCTAGCCATCAGGTTGGCCCTCACAGAGGCTAGACCAATATGAACCAAATCTGAGCTGGAGAAAGAAAGCTCATTTCGGGGTTCATATGGACCACAGAGAATGTGTGTGGGATAATAGCATGGTCATGTCCAACCCTGCTTGTTCTCTCAACTTCACTGTCAACCACCAATCGTCTACAGTGCCCATAACCTGTATCAATAGACACCTCATAGGGACAAGTCAGCTACAGGCAGGAATTAGCAACGACCCTCAATAATGAGCCATCCATGGGGAAAGGTTCCCCCTTGTGGACAGAGAGTGAATCACCAAACATATTACTCCCACCCTGGGGAGATTGATATACCCCTTGAACACCATGGAATGCAGAGTACCAGAAGGGCATTAAACATGCACAAGCTTCCAACACACATTGTGCTTCTGTGAGACTGTATAGCCTGCATGAAGGCTGGCCCCTTATGTGTACAGAGGACTCCGGCAATGGCTGACATAGTACCCTGTTTGCCGTAGCAAAACTTGGGGGCACTGTCGTCACAGCAATGCTTTGTGGAGTAGCACAGCTTCTCGGGGGCTACTTCCTCATTGGAGGAGCATGCAAGACCCGCTCTCTACTCCCTCCAACTTCAGGCATTGAAAATAGGAATGGGGTTGCAATAGCACCCAGGGATCTTTAGTAAGCTGCTTTCACCGGAAGTTATGCATGCTAGCTGACGTTAGCCAGGAGGCTCTTTAGTCTACTCTAGGCTAGCTGACGTTAGCCAGGAGGCTCTTTAGTCTACGCTAGGCTAGCTGACCTCTTTGACCACAGCTCAGTCCGTTTAGAATAACCAAGCAACATAATGCTACATACATATACTAAACATGAGAGCTACCCAAGCAACTCCACCATGGAGAGGAAGAAATAGTTAGTAGAAGCTAGCTCACCTGATTGTGCACTGATAAGCATCTAAACCAGAACGCTGTGGCTGTACAGTAACATGCCATACATGACGTCAGAGCTGAGACTCTGCGCTTCACAGGGCTGTATAGGGTTTGAATGACAGACGTTCTGAATTTGTGCGCCTCACGCGACAGGAAGCTGCCCCCATCCCTCCCGCTAATTGGGCAATGCTGTAAATTAAGAAGACCATGTATTTAGAAAGATGAGATGTTGATGATTAAAATAAAGTAAATACAAGCAAGCCGAACACCCATGAGTCCAAATGGGCACTTCACACTTCCATAACACTTCCATAGCATAAAACATATCATATACAACGTTGGTGATCACTTTGTTTCTCTGAATTGCCTTGTCAAATAAAATAAAATAAAATTGTATTGGTCACGTACATATATTTAGCAGATGTTATTGTCGGGTCTAGTGAAATGCTTGTGTTTCTAGCTCTAACAGTGCAGCAGTATCTCCAATACAGACTCACATTAAGCATCTCCAATCCAAAATGAATTCTAGAATCGGCTTCCTATATCGCAACAAAGCATCCTTCACTCATGCTGCCAAACACACCCTCGTAAAACTGACCATCCTACCAATGCTCGATTTCGGTGATGTCATCTATAAAATAGCCTCCAACTCTCTACTCAACAAACTGGATGCAGTCTATCACAGTACCATCCGTTTTATCACCAAACCCCATACACTACCAACCATTGCGACCCGTACGCTCTCGTTTGTTGGCCCTCGCTTCATACTTGTCGCCAAACCCACTGGCTAAACGTTATCTATAAGTCTCTGTTAGGTAAAGCCACACCTTATCTCAGCTCACTGATCACCATAGCAGCACCCACTCGTAGCACGCACTCCAGCAGGTATATCTCACTGGTCACCCCCAAAGCCAATTCCTCCTTTGGTCGTCTTTCCTTCCAGTTCTCTGCTGCCAATGACTGGAACGAACTGCAAACATTTCTGAAGCTGGAGACTCATATCTCCCACACTAGCTTTAAGCACCAGCTGTCAGAGCATAGCCCATCTGTAAACAGCCCATCTATCTACCTACCATCCCCATACTGTATTTATTTATTTATCTTGCTAATTTGCACCCCAGTATCTCTACTTGCACATTCATCTTCTGCACATCTACCATTCCAGTGTTTAATTGCTATATTGTAACTACTTCGCCACCATGGCCTATTTATTGCCTTAACTCCCTTATCTTACTTCATTTGCACTCACTGTATATAGACTTTTTGTTTTATTTGTTCTCCTTATTTATTGACTGTATGTTTTGTTTATTCCATGTGTAACTCTGTGTCATTGTATTGTGTCGAATTGGTATGCTTTATCTTGGCCAGGTCGCAGTTGCAAATGAGAACTTGTTCTCAACTAGCCTACCTGGTTAAATAAAGGTGAAATAAAAAAAAATAAAATAAAAATGTATCTAGAAATTCATCACAATACACACAAATCTAAAAGTAAAATAAAGGAATTAAGAAATATATCAATATTAGGATATTGTAAAAGCCATATTTTTTATAACGTAGCTAGTCATGTTGGCAATAGAACAAGCTTTCAAAATATGCCCAACTGACCCGGATTGCGAATTATAAGGGAGCAGACAAAATGTAATTTTTTTTAAGGCGGTTTCAGTTATGGGGAGTTTTTGTTATAGATCATTTATTACAGTGGAGGGTTATGTAATTTGTAATTAATGAAATGTTATATTGCTCAGGATTTTAGATTTAGTTGCTTATTATATATCGATGCTATGTGCCTGATGCTGCCCCTCATCCCTGATTCTCTGCTGTTAGTGCAATATCAAGTGTGCCTAGTGTGGTCTCAATCAAATGATCCATAGCCTATACTATAGGCAATAGGCCTAGGCTATACGAAAAGCATGCTTGGAGAAACACAGAGCAAAGTTATACAGTAATATCTAAGAAAATGTACTTCCTCCATTAGTTTTTTTGCTGCTGGGATGGTGTATATAAAACTAGGGTACACTGCATTACACACTGCAATTGATAGGCTATCCCAATCATCTGCCCTGCCCTGCCCTGCCCTTCCCTGCTCTAGCTGATGTGAACCCTTCTTTGCTGCCTAAAGAGAGGAGTCAAAGGCTTCTTCCAAAAATAACTGTTTATTTGTCCAAGAAATGCTATATCTGTGCACGCGGACTAGGCCTACTGATGTTCTATTCAGTTTGAGAGGGAGATCGCAAAGATGAGAAGAATTGATTTTAATAAAAACAATGTTTCGTTGCCCAAATTGAAGCTATTTATCAGAGTTAAAGGGATATTTCAGGATTTTGGCAATTTATGTATTTCTCTGTGTCCAGTTTGAAGTTAGGGCCTCATTGCCAAAATCCCAAAGTATCCCTTTAATGTGTTTGACAGACTCAATTAATGGGCTCTATTTTTGGCTAGTGTTAAGGCGGCGCAAGTGGCAAATGCACATTCGTTGGCAATTTCAACCTGTTAAATCCAGCACTCTGCTATTTTCAAACTGGTGCGTAAGTATTGGTAATTTACCTGTCTTATATCATCTTGCTTGTACTCATATGGGAGGGTTGGAAATATTTGAGGCGTGTCCTCGTAAACATGATCCAAAGTGTTAATTTCAGGCAGCACTTGTAGGGATATTTAAGACCCACCAAAAGCTGGTTTTAACGATAACGCGGTTGGTTATGGCATGAATTTTGACAGCTGAAACGCAGCCAATTCAGCCATGATGCACACTGACCATATGCGTAAGAAACAAAAGTTATGTGCTTTAGGTGCCTGCATACTTTGTATTTCCCATTTATTTTCATTTGATTAAAAACCAAACATAGTCTCCCCTCCTCTCAATTATTATTATTTTTTTGTCCTGCCCAATTCAATCAAGTAGTCAATACCGTGGATAAAATGTTTGGCTCATCAGACCACTTGGAAATAAATCTTAATTACCAAAGCTTTATTAAAACAACAATTCTGAGAGAAGCAAAATAGTAAGCTGACATTGTCTTTTTATCTATGTATTAGTCAGGGCCTAGATTATTTTAGCCACGCAGCTCCCATTTTGGACATGCGTAAAACCCCTTCCATGATGCAGGCTACATATGCCCATCATGAATCAAATGTTGTATTTAAGTTCAAAACCCAAGTGCTCTATATGCTACCCTTACCCTGGGCCGACTAAAACGAAGGGTAGTTCAACAGCAATGCTTCGTGTCTTTTTTATCCTGAAGATTTGATGATATCTTCACATTTTACATTTCTTTATTGTTGTTGTTTAAAAAAAATGATTGCTTGCTTTTCGAAAATTTTATTAAAACCAAACTTATTCGAACAATTCACCGTCCCAGTTTTATGGTGAGAACTTCTGTGGTGTGCATGCAAATCAACTTCTGGAGAAGTGTGAATGAGATCTGTAAGATGTCTCCAATATCTTTATAAAACATTATATTTGGAGGCAGTATAACGGTGAGTGGACATTCTCCCTTTCTCTTGGTATTTGATCTTTGTCCAGTTACAATTTTTGGGGGGGGGGTCCGCATAAAACCCTCCATGGTCTGCATTTTGATATAATACTGTGTGCCCATGGGGTGCAATTATGATGCCTGTAAGTGTACTTAGACATAGCTTATTTATTTGTTGTTTCATTTTGTTTAGAATTTGATTAGAATTATTCACTCACTTTTTAGGGCTAATCAATAATGAATGTAATATTGCTTATTGACAATGTTTGGCAAGTCCAATGTTTGACATGCTCAGCCATAATGCAAGTAGGCCTTAGCCCCTATATCAGTGTGAATTCTATGTATATATTTCCACACTGACACCATGCAATTACTTAGAACAATGGGGACTGCGAACAGGTTTAAATTAACATATTTATCAAAGATGGGATAGGTCTACATTTTTTTTTTCTGTAAGCTATTTAACAAACTATAACAGACAAATATTAGTATTGGAGTTGATTCCAAGGCAATACATAAAATACTGAATACAAAACTGGAAGGAACCACATACATGCATTTAGCCATAGAGCACATTATGATTGGCCAGTGAGGGGCCAAGCCTCGACACACCTAAACTTGTTTTTTCCTCCAAAATACACCCCCGAAACCTAAAGCACTACTGCCAGCGCTTAGATGTACCATTGCGTTAGGTTTGTTAAAATAGAGCCCATAGTCTACTGTCTATCGATTTTTTCAGCTAATTCCTTCATTCACCATGGACTTCTTAAATATCTCAGTGTCAGTGAATGGCTTGGTGTGTTAGGTAAAAACCAGAGCTCGAATGGAGGGGTATATGATGGTATTGTGGCTTTTCTTACAGAAAATGGTTAAATGGTTAGGCCTACCCCTTGTCAGTTCAAGATTTTGAAAAGTAAATGGACCTGATTATTTAAAGCCGTCGATAATGACTGTGTAGTCCGCAATGCTTTATGGTGGAAATAAGCTGTAAAATGCTGGGGAAAGACGTGACTCCGACACATATGGGATATAGTTGGATTGTCTCTGACATTCAGAGGCTGCGCTACAACGGAGGAGCCAAAAAATGTACTTTGCTTGGGAAGTAATGTGTGATTACATCACTATCAATTGATTTCCAACATTTCAACAGGCTATTTATTATACAACATACCAACTCTAAATCAGTCAGGAGCAGGCCAGGTAGCCTAAGAAGGAATGAAAATGAATTATTTAGGCTATATTATGAATATTTCAAGGCTATAGCCTGCCATTTAGAGACAAATTGGGAAGCATTTGTGATGCGCTACAAGCTGGCACGAGAGCTCAGCATTTCAACAACAGCACTTCAACAACATGCCTGTACATTTTGCATGTAGGCTGTATAAAATGAAATGTAAAAACAATATTTACTTATTACTAAATAGTAATTAAACAAAAAATGCCTAATTATGCTACACAGTGCCTTTGTATCCACTTATACAAACATGAGTTTGGCCTGTCTTTTTTGAGAATCATGTGGTAGGTTATGCATGCCTCGTTTGTCAATTTAGCCTTGAAGGAGCTGTTATATTCCCATGCCTTAATCACAGTCAATACAAATATGTTGTAACAACAATATCATTCAATAAATTAAATTAGAAAATTATAGCTTCCCAAATGAAAAGAAGTTACAAGTACATACAGCAGAAGTCAGCAGTTTACAAACACCTTAGCCAAATACATTTCACAATTCCTGACATTTAATCGTAGTAACAATTCCCTGTCTCAGGTCAGTTCGGATCACCACTTTATTTGAAGAACTTGAAATGTCAGAATAATAGTAGAAAGAATGATTTATTTGAGCTTTTATTTCTTTCATCACATTCCCAGTGGGTCAGAAGTTTACATACACTCAATTAGTATTTGGTAGCATTGCCTAAATTGTTTAACTTGGGTCAACTGTTTCGGGTAGCTTTCCACAAGCTTCCCACAATAAGTTGGGAGAATTTTGGCCCATTCCTCCTGATAGAGCTGGTGTAACTGAGTCAGGGTTGTAAGCCTCCTTATCGCACACAGCTTTTCAGTTCTGCCCACACATTTTCTATAGGATTGAGGTCAGGGCTTTGTGATGGCCACTCCAGTACCTTGACTTTGATGTCCTTAAGCCATTTTGCCACAACTTTGGAAGTATGCTTGGGGTCATGGTCCATTTGGAAGACCCATTTGCTACCAAGCTATCGCTTCCTGACTGATGTCTTGAGATGTTGCTTCAATATATACACATACATTTCTCCCTCATGATGCCATCTATTTTGTGAAGTGCATCAGTCCCTCCTGCAGCAAAGCACCCCCTCAACATAATGGTGCCACCCCCGTGCTTCACGGGATGGTGTTCTTCTGCTTGCAAGCATCCCCCTTTTTCCTTCAAACAGAACGATGGTCATTATGGCCAAACAGTTATTTTTTGTTTCACCAGACCAGAGGACATTTCTCCAAAAATAACGATCTTTGTCTCCATGTGCAGTTGCAAACCGTAGTCTGGCTTTTTTATGGCGCTTTTGGAGCAGTGGCTTCTTACTTGCTGAGCGGCCTTTTAGGTTTTGTCCATATAGGACTCGTTTTACTGTGGATATAGATACTTTTGTACCTGTTTCCTCCAGCATCTTCACAAGGTCCTTTGCTGTTGTTTTGGGATTGACTTGCACTTTACGCACAAAAGTACGTTCATCTCTAGGACAGAACGAGTCTCTTCCTGAGCGGTATGACGGCTGCGTGGTCCCATGGTGTTAATACTTGTGTATTATTGTTTGTACAGATGAACGTGGTACCTTCAGGCATTTGGAAATTGCTCCCAAGGATGAACCAGACTTGTGGAGGTCTACAATTTTTGTCTGAGGTCTTGGCTGATATCTTTTGATTTCCCCATGATATCAAGCAAAGAGACACAGAGTTTTAAAGTAGGCCTTGAATACATCCATTGGTAGACCTCCAATTGACTCAAATGATGTCAATTCGCCTATCAAAAGCTTCTAAAGCCATGACACCATTTTCTGGAATTTTCCAAGCTGTTTAAAGGCACAGTCAACTTAGTGTATGCAAATTTCTGACCCACTGGAATTGTGATACAGTGAATTATAAGTGAAATAATCTGTCTGTAAACAATTGTTGGAAATTACTTGTGTCATGCACAAATTAGATGTCCTAACCAACCTGCCAAAACTATAGTCCGTTAACAATTGTGGAGTGGTTGAAACAAGTTTTAATGACTCCAACCTAAGTGTATGTAAACCTCCGACTTCAACTGTAACCAGGTGCCCTCCAACATGTACAGTCCTTCAGTCCCTAGCTGATTTACAATACATCATCAAAGGCAATATGTTACTTATTTACCACTGGCGCAACATATCGATAAGCTCCTTATCTCCATAAGCCACGCTGCCATTCACTAATAGGTTGTTATAAAGTAACTTTGTGACCCTAATAAAACCTTCAGGCTCTTTATCTCCCCACCCTGCTTAATTCTGGCCCATTGGCACCTCCACACTTATGCAGACAAGCCTTTTTGTTCTCCATTGTCAGTCGTAAATACACAATTGACTCTGAAGAAGTGTGCCTGATCCTGATCAGGGTTTATGGTGCCTTCCATGTGACCTGGGTCGTCCAAATCACAGCCCAGCGCAGTGACATAATTACAGCAGCATCACAGCAGCCAGCAACACTGGCTTTACCAGGCCACACAATTACCCCTAATTACCCTGCCTCTGTCTACTCAATTACTGTGACACAGGCTCGTCAGGCCCTAACAGCCCACTAACAACCAATGTCCTCTAGGTAACCTGTCGTGTGTGTGTGTGTGTGTGTGTGTGTGTGTGTGTGTGTGTGTGTGGTTGTGTGTGTGTGTGTGTGTTAGTACAAGGTAAGCAGAGCATGGTGTTTGTGCGCATGCATGTGTGTGTGAGAGTATGCTGCCATTATACTGAAGGGATGTGGTTTATTTTATTTTCTCTGGGAAGCCAAGTAATAGTCAAGGAGACATCCTAATAGCATGCAAGATCGTAACCACAATACTGATGTGGTTTAACTAGGAAACACAGCTCATAAAGGGTTAGCTAATAAATAATCAAGTTGTACATTATTTTCTCCTGGCTATTTTTGGCAGACTGAAGACTGAGGGGCAAAATGCAATTAACACGTTTTTGGGCTTCTCATTTCCTCTTTGATTCAAGTAGCACAGCCAAAGAGGAAATTATTTCAGCCAAGGGATATTGTTCCATGTCTCATTCTCCAGAGCCTCTTTGAATCCACAGCCACCCTTCTGTCCCTCCACTGGTTTAAAAAGGAAAATTGATTTCCTTGGGCCCTTCTATTCTCATTATCATCTGAAAATTAGAACAAAAAACACAGCCTCAGAAAAATAAGATAAACAAAGGAAAAACATACAATACTGTTCAAAAGTTTGGGTCACTTAGAAATCTCCTTGTTTGTGAAAGAAAAGCACATTTTTGTCCATTAAAATAACATCAAATTGATCCGAAATACAGCGTAGATAATGATAATGTTGTAAATGACTATTGTAGCTGGAAACGGCAGATTTTTTTATGGAATAACTAGGCGTACAGAGGCCCATTGTCAGCAACCATCTCTCCTGTGTTCCAATGGCACGTTGTGTTAGCTAATCCAAGATTATAATTTTAAAAGGCTAATTGATCATTAGAAAACCATTTTTCAATTGTGTTTGCACAGCTGAAAACTGTTGTCCTGATTAAAGAAGCACTAAAAATGTCCTTCTTTAGACTAGTTGAGTATCTGGAGTATCAGCATTTGTGGGTTCGATTATAGGCTCAAAATGGCCAGAAACAAAGAACTTTCTTCTGAAACTTGTCAGTCTATTCTTGTTCTGAGAAATGAAGGCTATTCCATGCGAGAAATTGCCAAGAAACTGAAGATCTCGTACAATGGTGTGTACTACTCCCTTCACAAAACAGCGTAAACCGGCTCTAACCAGAATAGAAAGAGGACTGGGAGGCTGCGATGCACAACTGAGCAAGAGGACAAGTATATTAGAGTGTCTCGTTTGAGAAACAGACGCCTCACAAGTCCTCAACTGGCAGCTTTTTGAAATAGTACCCGCAAAATACCAGTCTCAACATCAACAGTGAAGAGATGACTCCGGGATACTGGCCTTCTCGGCAGAGTTGCAAAAAAAGCCATATCTCAGACTGGCCAATAAAAATAAAATATTAAGATGGAGAAAATAACACAGACAATGGACAGAGGAATTCTGCCTAGAAGGCCAGCATCCCGGAGTTGCCTCTTCACTGTTGACGTTGAGCTTGGTGTTTTGCAGAGGAACAAACTCCACTGGAGAACAAACTGGACGAGCTGTGTTTGAGACTATCCTATCAACGGGACCTGAAGAACTGTAGTATCCTGTGTCTCTCAGTAACTTGGCTGAACAAAGACATGGTTAATATTCTAGCTGTTTTTCTATGCATTGGAAGGACAGAATGGCAGCATTGGGAAAACTCAAGGGGGGGGGGTGATGTGTCTCTTTGTTAACAACAGCTAATGAGCAATCTCTAATATTAAGGAAGTCTGGTGGTTCTGCTCGCCTGAGTGAGACAACCTCAAGATAAGCTGTAGACATTCACCTTTACTCCATACATAGATGCATACAAAGCTCTCCATTTGGCAAATCTGACCATAACTCCATCCTCCTGCTTACAAGCAAAGACTCAAACAAGAAATACCAGTGACGCGCTCAATACGGAAATGGTCCGATGAAGCGGATACTAAGCCACAGTACTGTTTCACTAGCAGACTAGAATATGTTCCGAAACTCATCCGATGGCATTAATTAAGGAGTGTGCCACATCAGTCACGGCTTCATTAATAAGTGCATCGACGATGTCATCCCCACAGTGACTGTACGTACATATCCCAACTAGAAGCAATGGATTACAGGCAACATCCGCACTGAGCTGCCAATTCCAAGGAGCAGGACAATTAACACGGACATTAAAAATAAATCCCACTACGCCCTCCGACAAACCATCAAAAAGTCATAGCGTCAATACAGGACGAATCCACTGACGCTTGTCGAATGTGAGAATGCTGTCCATCGACTACAGCTCAGCATTTAACACCATAGTACCCTCCAAACTCGTCATCAAGCTCGAGACCCTGGGTCTCGACCCCGCCTTGTGCAACTGGGTACTGGACTTCCGGATGGGCCGCCCCAGGTGGTGAGGAAAGGTAACAACATCTCCACCCCGCTGATCCTCAACACTGGGGCCCCACAAGGGTGCATTCAGGAGGTTGAAGAAATTTGGCTTGTCACCAAAAGCACTCACAAACCTTTACAGATGCACAATTGAGAGCCTCCTGTCGGGCTGTACCACCGCCTGGTACGGCAACTGCTCCGCCCACAACCGTAAGGCTCTCAAGAAGGTAGTAAGGTCTGCACAACGCATCAACGGGGGCAAACTACCTGCCCTCCAGGACAGCTACACCACCCGATGTCACAGGAAGGCCATAAAGATCATCAAGGACAACAACCACCCGAGCCACTGCCTTTTCACCCCGCTATCATCCAGAAGGCGAGGTCAGTACAGGTGCATCAAAGCAGGGACCGAGAGACTGAAAAACAGCCTCTATCTCAAGGCCATCAGACTGTTAAACAGCCACCACTAACATTGAGTGGCTGCTGCCAACATACTGACTCAACTCCAGCTCACTTGAATAATGGATATTGATGGAAATTGATGTAAAAAATATATCACTAGCCACTTTAAACAATGCCACTTAATATACTGTTTACATACCCTACTTTACACATCTCATATGTATATACTGTACTCTATATCATCTACTCTATCTTGCCATCTTTATGTAATGCATGTATGACTAGCCACTTTAAACAATGCCACTTAATATACTGTTTACATACCCTACATTACTCATCTCATATGTATATACTGTACTCAATGCAATCTACTGCATCTTGCCTATGCCGTTCTGTACCATCACTCATTCATATATCTTTATGTAAATATTCTTTATCCCTTTACACTTGTGTGTATAAGATGGTAGTTGTGGAATTGTTAGGTTCGATTACTCGTTGGTTATTACTGCATTGTCGGAACGAGAAGCACAAGCATTTCACTACACTCACATTAACATCTGCTAACCATGTGTATTTGATGTGGTAGTTTGATGTGGTAGTTCTTGCTTGGATACCAAGGTGTGAGCTGCCTAGTGACGTGAGCCTACCAGATGAGCTAAATGCCTTCACCGAAAACGATGAGACAGCCTTTTGGAGGAGGTTAGAGACCTGGCCATATGGTGCTAGGACAACAACCTCTCCCTCAACGTCAATAAGACAAAGGAGCTGATCGTGGACTACAGGAAACGGAGGGCCGTACACGTCCCCATTTACTTTGATGAGGTTGTAGTGGAGCGGGTCGAGAGCTTCCAAGTTCCTCTGTGTCCACATCACTCAGGATCTACCATGGTTCAAATACACCAACACAGTCGTGACGAGGGAACGGCAACACCTCTTCCTCCTCAGGGGGTTGAAAAGATTTGGCATGGGCCCTCAGATCCTCAAAAAGGAGGATCTGCACCACTGAGAGCATCATGACTGGCTGCTTCACTGCTATTTGACCAAGAAGGAGAGTGATGGAGTGCTGCGTCAGATGACCTGGCCTCCACAATCACCCACCTTCAACTCAATTGAGATGGTTTGGGATGAGTTGGACCGCACAGTGAAGGAAAAGCAGCCAACAAGTGCTCAGCATATGTGGGAACTCCTTCAAAACTGTTGGAAAAGCATTCCTTGTAAAGCTGTTTGAGAGAATGCCAAGAGTGTGCAAAGCTGTCATCAAGGCAACGTGTGGCTACTTTGAAGAATCTCAAATATAAAATATGTTTAACACTTTTTGGTTACTAGATGATTCCACATGTGTTATTTCATAGTCTTGATGTTTTCACTATAATTCTACAAGGTGTGTCCAAACTTCTGACTGGTACTGTACATATCTACCTTAATTACCTTGTACCCTGCACATCAACTTGTTACTTGTACCCCTTGTATATAGCCAAGTTATCATTACTCATTGTTTATCTATTATTACTTGTATTATTACATGTTTTACTTTTCTATTATTTCTCTATTTTCTTTCTCTCTGCATTGTTAGGAAAGGCCCATAAGAAAGCATTTCACTGTTAGTCAACACCTGTTGTTTACGAAGTTAATGACACATATTTGATTTAATTCCAGAAATATAATTTTTAGCAACTGGTCAGGGAATGTAGCAGATCACCAGATCAAACGGAATCAGATTAACAAAGATAATTCTCATTCAGGTTGTCATTGGTTCTCCCATTATGTCCATGAGCAACTTGTGGATCATAATATACTGTCTGACATGTGGCTGCACAATACCATTAGCACCACTAATTGGTCATATTTCTCTCTCTCTCTCTCTCGTTAGCTGGAGAGAGTGATAGAGAGCACAGAAAATTGTTAGCAGACTGATGCCGTCTCAACCATTTTGGCATCTATAGATAGGTTCACATTCAATTTGTGACAAATTGTCAAGCCAAAATGATAAAATCTTTAGAAAACATGATGTGCATGTTTCCATTAAATGGACTTGTTTTGGATAAAAGGTTGTGCGTGATGACACAGTGCACATAAAAATAACTTTTACTGTTAAATATCCATGTACCAAATAAAAAGTACAAGTTAAATGGGTTTATCACATTTTCAGCTTTAACGATGGTTTTGTAAAAAAATGTTTTTGCTTTTATAGCGAATGTGCCCACTTCAGTATTGGCACATGCGCTCTGCGCAACAGCTTGCATAAACAGTGTGGGTACAGCCTGCATGTTGAGATTATTATAGCCAAAAGAGCAAGAATATTTGTTTGTCAAATGGCAGCCAATCATAATATGATGGTTATTATATCAATATTTGCACACAAAAAAAGCATTTCAACAGTCATTTCTATAGAAATGTAAAGACCCAAAAAGATCCCTCCTGTCTAACGTATTTTGCTTTTCAACATTTGGAAAGTTTACCGAAAAATTAGCTGTTTCCATCATGAAGGCCTGTTGTGACATTTTTTACCCAACATGTACTTTACTCAAATAAAAAGGTTGGATGTGTTGGATTGTAGTTTGAAATACTTGATATGATAGAAGTTAATGGTTACACGTATGACGAATATACAATTGAAGTCAGCAGTTTACATTTACATACATACATTACACACCTTAGCCAAATACATTTAAACTAAGTTTTTCACAATTCCTGACATTTATTCCTAGTAAAAAATCCCTGTCTTAAGTCAGTTAGGATCACCACTTAATTTTAAGAAGGTGAAATGTCAGAATAATAGTAAAGAGAATTATTTCTTTCAGCAATTATTTCTTTCATCACATTGCCAGTGGGTTATAAGTTTACATACAGTGAATTAGTATTTGGTAGCATTGTCTTTAAAATATTTAACTTGGGTCAAACATTTCGGGTAGCCTTCCACAACCTTCCCACAATAAGTTGGGTGAATTTTGGCCCATTCCTCCTGAAAGAGCTGGTGTAACTGAGTCATGTTTGTAGGCCTCCTTGCTCGCACACGCTTTTTCTTGAGATCTTGTGTCAATATATCCACATACTTTCCCTGCCTCATCATGCCATCTATTTTGTGAAGTGCACCAAAGCACCCCCACAACATTGTTTGTTTGTTTACTTCTTCTTTTTTAATTAAACAGGTAGGCCAGTTAAGAATACGTTCTCATTTACAACTGTGACCTGGCCAAGATAAAGCAAAGGAGCGTGACACAAACAACACAGTTACACATGGAATAAACAAATGTACAGTCAATAACACAATAGAGAAAGTCTATATACAGTGTGTGTGATGGCGTGAGGAGGTACGGCAATAAATAGGCAATAGTAGCGAAGCAATTACAATTTAGAAAATTAACACTGGAGTGATAGATGTGCAGATGATGACGTGCAGGTAGAAATACTGGTGTGCAAAAGAGCAAAAAAGTAAATAAAAACAATATGGGGATGAGGTAGGTAGATTGGATGGGCTATTTACAGATGGGCTGTGTACAGCTACAGCAATCGTTAAGCTGCTCAGATAGCTGATGCTTAAAGTTAGTGAGGGAGATATAAGTCTCCAACTTTTTGCAATTCGTTCCAGTCATTGGCAGCAGAGAACTGGAAGGAAAGGCTGCCAAATGATATGTTGGCTTTGGGGATGACCAGTGAGATATACCTGCTGGAACGCGTGCTACGGGTGACGCTGCCACCCCCGTGCTTCACGGTTGGGATGGTGTTCTTCGGCTTGCAAGCCTCCCCCTTTTTCCTCCAAATATAACGATGGTCATTATGGCCAAGCAGTTCTATTTTTATTTCATCAGAACAGAGGAAATTTCTCCAAAAAGTATGATCTTTGTCCCCATGTACAGTTGCAACATCTGGCTTTTGCATGGTGGTTTTGGAGCAGTGGCTTCTTCCTTGCTGAGCGGCCTATCAGGTTATGTCGACATAGGACTCGTTTTACTGCGGATGTTGATACTTATGTACCCGTTTCCTCCAGCATCTTCACAAGGTCATTTGCTGTTGTTCTGGGATTGATTTGCACTTTTCAAACCAAAGTATGTTCATGTCTAGGAGACAGAATGCGTCTCCTTCCTGAGCAGTATGACGGCTGCGTGGTCCCATGGTGTTAATACTTGCGTGCTATTGTTTTTTACAGATGAACGTGGTACCTTCAGGTGTTTGGAAATTGCTCCCAAGGATGAATCAGACTTGTGGAGATCTATAAAAAAAATCTGAGGTCTTGGCTGATTTCTTTTGATTTTCCCATGATGTCAAGCAAAAGAGGCATTGAGTTTGAAAGTAGGCCTTGAATTACATCCACAGGTACACCTCTAATTGACTCAAATGATGTCAATTAGCCTATCAGAAGCTTCTAAAGCCATGATTTTCTGGACATTTCCAAGCTGTTTAATGGCACAGTCAACTTAGTGTAAACGTCTGACCCACTGGAATTGTGATACAGTGAATTTTAAGTGAAATAATCTGTCAGTGAACAATTGTTGTAAAAATGACTTGTGTCATGCACAAAGTAGATGTCCTAACAAACTTGCCAAAACTATAGTTTGTCAACAAGACATTTATAGTTTGGTTGAAAAACGTGTTTAAATGACTCTAACCTAAGTGTATGTAAACGTCCGACTTCAACTGTACATGGTGGGGTCACTGATATCAGTGAGCAGTCCAGACCACAATACGCAGGCATCCTACGCAGCATTTTATTAGCAGCAGATACACCTGGAAAAAGAGAAAAGTAAAGACCTGAGACGTAAAATGGAGCAGGCAGTAGACAAGAACAAGTCGATGAATAAAAACTAGGCATATCTGAAGGGCATGCGCATAGATTATTGGGGTTGCCAAACCTAAAATGACGTTTTAAAATATTTGTTCATGAGCATGAAGGACATTCTAGTGCATTGGTTACACAAAATCATGGGGGAAAAGAGAGTAAATCGTTAGACTGCGAGAGGAATTCTACCATGTCTGAGGGCGGTAGAAGCAACAGAGACGGTGTTGCATAACACTGCTTCAATTACAATGGGGCAAAAAAGTGGATCTGTACATAATCTGGACATAATGAACATAATGGGAGTTAACGTTAAATGGGGAAAATCTACAATTCCATAAAATTGGTACTTTGAATCCGGCATCGTTAATGCCGTTACCTGGAGAGGGTGAATCGCATACAGTCCTTGCGAAAGTATTCGGCCCCCTTGGACTTTGCGACCTTTTGCCACATTTCAGGCTTCAAATATAAAAATATAAAACTGTATTTTTTTGTGAAGAATCAACAACAAGTGGGACACAATCATGAAGTGGAACGACATTTATTGGATATTTCAAACTTTTTTAACAAATCAAAAACTGAAAAATTGGGCGTGCAAAATTATTCAGCCTCCTTAAGTTAATACTTTGTAGCGCCACCTTTTGCTGCGATTACAGCTGTAAGTCGCTTGTGGTATGTCTCTATCAGTTTTGCACATCGAGAGACTGAAATTTTTTCCCATTCCTCCTTGCAAAACAGCTCGAGCTCAGTGAGGTTGGATGGAGAGCATTTGTGAACAGCAGTTTTCAGTTCTTTCCACAGATTCTCGATTGGATTCAGGTCTGGACTTTGACTTGGCCATTCGAACACCTGGATATGTTCATTTTTGAACCATTCCATTGTAGATTTTGCTTTATGTTTTGTATCATTGTCTTGTTGGAAGACAAATCTCCGACCCAGTCTCAGGTCTTTTGCAGACTCCATCAGGTTTTCTTCCAGAATGGTCCTGTATTTGGCTCCATCCATCTTCCCATCAATTTTAACCATCTTCCCTGTCCCTGCTGAAGAAAAGCAGGCCCAAACCATGATGCTGCCACCACCATGTTTGACAGTGGGTATGGTGTGTTCAGGGTGATGAGCTATGTTGCTTTTACGCCAAACATAATGTTTTGCATTGTTGCCAAAAAGTTCAATTTTGGTTTCATCTGACCAGAGCACCTTCTTCCACATGTTTGGTGTGTCTCCCAGGTGGCTTGTGGCAAACCTTAAACAACACTTTTTATGCATATCTTTAAGAAATGGCTTTCTTCTTGCCACTCTTCCATAAAGGCCAGATTTGTGCAATATACGTCTGATTGTTGTCCTATGGACAGAGTCTCCCACCTCAGCTGTAGATCTCTGCAGTTCATCCAGAGTGATCATGGGCCTCTTGGCTGCATCTCTGATCAGTCTTCTCCTTTTATGAGCTGAAGTTTAGAGGGACAGGCAGGTCTTGGTAGATTTGCAGTGGTCTGATACTCCTTCCACTTGCACAGTGCTCCTTGGAATGTTTAAAGCTTGGGAAATCTTTTTGTATCCAAATCCGGCTTTAAACTTCTTCACAACAGTATCTCGGACCTGCCTGGTGTGTTCCTTGTTCTTCATGATGCTTTCTGCGCTTTTAACGGACCTCTGAGACTATCACAGTGCAGGTGCATTTATACAGAGACTTGATTACACACAGGTGGATTGTATTTATCATCATTAGTCATTTAGGTCAACATTGGATCATTCAGAGATCCTCACTGAACTTCTGGAGAGAGTTTGCTGCACTGAAAGTAAAGGGGCTGAATAATTTTGCACGCCCAATATTTTACTTTTTGATTTGTTAAAAAAGTTTGAAATATCCAATAAATGTCGTTCCACTTCATGATTGTGTCCCACTTGTTGTTGATTCTTCACAAAAAAATGCAGTTTTATATCTTTATGTTTGAAGCCTGAAATGTGGCAAAAGGTCGCAAAGTTCAAGGGGGCCGAATACTTTCGCAAGGCACTGTACATGTGACCCAGATCAAATTACTCCAAAGCCTTGGCCCTATTTGCAAGAGACAATATTGTAATGGGGACAAGTATTATATACAGATGGCTTGAGCTACATGACCATAGAAGAGAAGAGGGTAAAAAAGTACACTGTGTGTGATGACAGGTGTGTTGTAAAGCCTGGCCCACTGCCAGCCTCTGTGTCAGCCCAGGGGTGGAGTTATATGCATTATCCGACGCCTGTAGGTTGTCAGAAGGGGAGAATGTTACAATTTACACTGATTCTCGATATGCATTTGGGGTAGTTCCTAATTTTGAAACATGGTGGTCACAACGGGGCACTTTAACAGCGACAGGAACACCAATAAAAAAATGTACATGAGGTAGAGGCATTAATAGAAGCATGTCAGCTACCCAGTAATTTAGCAGTGGTGAAATGAGAAGCTGAAGGTCATTCGATAACTTTCAGACTAATGCAACCAGAACTAAAAACATTTCAGGAGGTTGAAAACGTTGACACAACCATTGCTGATGATAGAGCAGCAAAGGATAGTGTGGGGGAAGTGTTATCACGTAAAAGGAGGTTTTATTCACCAGTAATGCCCTTGAGTACTGCAACTAAGGGAGTGAAGTGGTCAGAGAAAGTTTAGACACCAGCAGACCCCAAACCTGGGGAAAGATAGCTTGTTGGGGTAATTATACTCTGGACAACATGCTAAGGTGTGAATATGGGAACCAAATGATTCTTACTGTCAAACGTCAGGGGGAAGAAGAGGCATACAGTATGAGCAGACGAAGGGATATTTACAGACTCATTTAGGCACTGAACTAGTGACTGAGAATTATACATTATATGCATGTATAATTAAGCACAGCTTAACGCATTATTAATGCTTGTTATGTTCTGTGTTTCTCTTTGCTTTTCACGTCTTGTGCTATCACTCTCTTAAGAACCCAAAGGAGGAAATGGAGAAAGTCAAAAGCTCTAGCTGAAATGGAGGAAAGAATGTGCATAGTGTGATGATAGATCAGAGGCCATAAGTATTAGAGGTGTAAACATACTAATCAACTGTAGATTTTTGTTCATGTTCCATTTTCTGTTCATTTATAAGTAATTTCAAAGTGTTTGTAATGTTGAACAGTTGTGGAGGTACTATTAAAAAAGGGGGGGACTGTTGAATTGTAGTTTGAAATACTTGCTATACTAGAAGGTATTAAAGGTTACATGAGGAATGTATATGGTGGGGTCAACGGAGGTTGGATAAGAAGTAGGGGTTACTAAGTGAGGGAAAAGGCAATCTCTCGGTTGCGGTCACTGATTAAGGTTAAATAGCTGTGGTTTAGTGAGGAATGTGGGCCTTAGGTCAGGTTAGATGAATGGAGAAGGAACTGTTCTTTTACACACATCACTTAACCTCCTACCTAGCAACAAATATGTATTGTTTAGAGGTGCAAGGAGGAGACTCTCCCTTAAGGAGGGTATAGATACTTGTGCTGGTGGAAACATGTCTTTGTCTTTTCAGCTGTTTGACCCAGTGGGTGAATAAACTTGGTTTGAGCTTTGACTAGTTGTCTGTTAGTTTTTCACTCTGTTTGTCTGAACCTAACAGATGGAAACCTGCTTATGGTCATCACTCAATGACAATAACAGCCCCCCATTTGAGTCCATGCACATAAATAACCTGGGGCTACGTCAAAAAGCTCCTCAACTTGTATTAAGCACAAAATGAAAAATAATCACGCAATTATGGCAATGTTTCTGGAGAAGATTATTATCTAATCATAGTGTAAACAATGCCATGAGTTGTTTTGCTCCTGTTTGATGATTTCCCCAACTCCAATTGAGGTGATTCTACTATCATCAATCACATACTAGACCTGCATAATTGCAGCAATCAGTTATTGGAAGAAGAAAGTTCTTAAAATGTTGAATAAGTAACAGATTTCAGTGATAATCCCTTGATTTGAAACATATAGGGTGATATTCGGAAGATTATCACATACAATTAACAACTTTCCTTCCACATAAGGACCATGCCAGAAGTTTCTGAAAATTTCTGGACATTTTGAAAGAAAATGGAAACATTGGAAAATTAAAACCCTATGAAGAGTTTGTTTCCAAAACACTATATCTCACATGTTTTTTTCTCACTACAAATGATTGCTTAAGGGTACCCTCATCAGTGTGTAAAAGATTACTGTTCTCAGATTTTAAATTCAGAGATTTGAGATGTATATTAAAATGTTTTTTCTTGTTATTTTACAAAAACACTATACACTGAGTGTACAAAACATTAGGAAAACCTGATCTGTCCATTACATTTACATTTAAGTCATAGTCCATGACATGGACTGACCAGTGGAATACAGGTGAAAGCTATGATCCCTTATTGATGGCAGCTGTTAAATCTACTTCAATCAATGTAAGTGAAGGGGAGAAGACAGGTTAAATAATTATTTTTAAGCCTTGACACAATTGAGACATGGATTGTGTATGTGTGCCATTCAAAGGGTGAATGGGCAACACATAAGATTGAAGTGCCTTTGAACTGGGTATGATAGTAGGTGCCAGGCGCACCGGTTTAAACGTGTCAAGAACTGCAACGCTGCAGGGTTTTTCACACTCAACAGTTTCCTGTGTGTATCAAGAATGGTCCATCATCCAAAAGATATCCAGCCAACTCGACACAACTGTGGGAAGCAATGGAGTCAACAAGGGCCAGCATCCTGTGGAATGCTTTCGACACCTTGTCCATGGCCCGACTAATTGAGGCTGTTCTGAGGGCAAAATGGGGTGCAATTCTATATTAGGAAGGTGTTCCTAATATTTTGTGCACTCAGTGTACATACAGTACATTGTTTATCTGGAATGGACAGTTTGTATACTGTATATTGGACTGTGAAATGTGGTTGTCTCACCTAGCTATCTTAAGATCAATGCACTAAGGCGAACTGGATAAAAGTGTCTGTAAAATGTAAACTGTAAATGTTTTACATACAGGTCTTATATTACTGTGTTGATTTAATAAAAAAAAAACATATACAATTAATATTGACGTCTCAAATGTTTCACTTGTACAGTTCTTTATTAAAATTGAGTTATGTGTTACATTAACCTGTGAAAAACCAAACATTACTACTTATTTCTCTGAGAGAGGCGGAGACAGTGGCGGGAACAACTATGTGAACCCTTTGGAAATACCTGGATTTCTGCATGAATTGGTCATAAAATCTGATCTGTTCTTCATCTACGTCACATCATTAGACTGCTTAAAAGTCTGCTTAAACTAATAACACACAAACAATTACACGTTTTGTTGTCTTTTATTGAACACACCGTGTAAACATTCAGAGTGCAGGGGGAAGAAAGTATTTGAACCCTTTGATTTAATAAATGGTTCACCCTCCTTTGGCAGAAATAACCACAACCAAATGTTTTCTGTAGTTGTTGATCAGACCTGCACAACAGTCAGGAGGAATTTTGGTCCATTCCACTTTGAAAAACTGTTTCAGTTTAGCACTATTCTTGAGATGTCTTATGTGAACTGTTCTCTTGAGATCATGTCACAGCATCTCAATCGGGTTGAGGTCAGGACTCTGACTGGGCCACTCCAGAAGGCATTATTAATTCTGTTGAAGCCATTCTGTTGTTGATTTAATTCTTTGTTTTGGGTTATTGTCCTGTTGCATCACCCAACTTCTTTTGAACTTCAATTGGCGGACAGGTTCTCCTGCAAAATATCTTGATAAACTTGGGAATTAATTTTTCCGTTGATGATAGCAAGCTGTCCAGGCCCTGGGCCAGCAAAGCAGCCCCAAACCATGATGCTCCCTCCACAATACTTTGCAGTTGGGACGAGGTTTTGATGTTGGTGTGCTGTGAATTTTTTTCTCCACACATAGTGTTGTGTGTTCCTTACAAACAACTCAACTGTAGTTTCATCTGTCCACAGAATATTTTGCCAGTAGCGCTGTGGAACATCCAGGTGCACTATTGCAAATTTCATACGTGCAGCAATGTTTTTTTTTGGACAGCTGTGGCTTCTTCCTGCGGTGTCCTCCTATGGAAACCATTCTTGTTTAGTGTTTTACATATCATAGACTCGTCAACAGAGATGTTAGCATGTTCCAGAGATTTCTGTAACTCTTTAGCTGACACTCTAGGATTGTTTTCAACCTCAAGGAGCATTCTGCGCTGTGCTCTTGCAGTCATCTTTGCAGGACAGCCACTCCTCGGGACTTTCTCCATTTATCGACAGTTTCTCTTACCGTGGAGTGATAAACATCCAGGCTTTTAGAGATAATTTGTTAACCTTTCCAGCGTTACGCAATTCAACAATTCTTAATCTTAGGTCTTCTGAGATCTACTTTGTTCGTGGCATGGTTCTTCACATCAGGCAATGATTCTTGTGAAAAGCAAACTCAAATTTTGTGAGTGTTTTTTATAGGGCAAGGCAGCTCTAACCAACATCTCCAATCTCGTCTCATTGATTGGAATCCAGGCTAGCTGACTGCTGACTCCAAATTAGCTTTTGGAGAAGTCATTAGCCTAGGGGTTCACATTATGTATTCAATATAGACAAGAACAATACAGTAATTTGTGTGTTATTAGTTTAAGCACACTACCTTTGTCTATTGTTGTGACTAAGATGAAGATCAGATCCAATTTGATTACCAATTTATGCAGAAATCCAGGTAATTCCAAAGTTGTCACATACTTTTTCTTGCCACTGTACATAGCGTTTTGCAAAAAAAAAAAACATGATTATTTGTCTCTCTGAACTGAAACCATCAAGTGATAGATTTCAAACAAATACATGTCTGTTATTGAACAACCCCATGCCATTATTACATAGTGGAAAAAAACAGCACTCTCTCTCATAAATTCTTTAAACAATAAAAGCATAAATTACCAACGTTTCTGAAAATGGTTATACAGTGGGGCAAAAAAGTATTTCGTCAGCCACCAATTGTGCAAGTTCTCCCACTTAAAAAGATGAGAGAGGCCTGTAATTTTCATCATAGGTACACTTCAACTATGACAGATAAAATGAGAAAAAAATCCAGAAAATCACATTGTAGGATTTTTAATGAGTTTATTTGCAAATTATGGTGGAAAATAAGTATTTGGTCACCTACAAACAAGCAAGATTTCTGGCTCTCACAGACCTGTATCTTCTTCTTTAAGAAGCTCCTCTGTCCTCCACTCGTTACCTGTATTAATGGCACCTGTTTGAACTTTTTATCGGTATAAAAGACACCTGTCCACAACCTCAAACAGTCACACTCCAAACTACACTATGGCCAAGACCAAAGAGCTGTCAAAGGACACCAGAAACAAAATTGTAGACCTGCACCAGGCTGGGAAGAGTGAATCTGCCATAGGTAAGCAGCTTGGTTTGAAGAAATCAACTGTGGGAGCAATTTTTACAAAATGGAAGACATACAAGACCACTGATAATCTCCCTCGATCTGGGGCAAGATCAGTGGGGCAATCTCACGCAAAGTCGATCTCACGCAAGATTTCACCCCTTGGGGTCAAAATGATCACAAGAACGGTGAGCAAAAATCCCAGAACCACACGGGGGGACCTAGTGAATGACCTGCATAGAGCTGGGACCAAAGTAACAAAGCCTACCATCAGTAACACACTACGCCGCCAGGGACTCAAATCCTGCATTGCCAGACGTGTCCCCCTGCTTAAGCCAGTACATGTCCAGGCCCATCTGAAGTTTGCTAGAGAGCATTTGGATGATCCAGAAGAAGATTGGGAGAATGTCATATGGTCAGATGAAACCAAAATATAACTTTTTGGTAAAAACTTGTCGTGTTTGGAGGACAAAGAATGCTGAGTTGCATCCAAACAACACCATACCTACTGTGGAGCATGGGGGTGGACACATCATGCTTTGGGGCTGTTTTTCTGCAAAGGGACCAGGATGACAATCCGTGTAAAGGAAAGTATGAATGGGGCCATGTATCGTGAGATTTTGAATGAAAACCTCCTTCCATCAGCAAGGGCATTGAAGATGAAACTTGTCTTTCAGCATGACAATGATCCCAAACACACCGCCCAGGCAACGAAGGAGTGGCTTCGTAAGAAGCATTTCAAGGGCCTGGAGTGGCCTAGCTCGTCTCCAGATCTCAACCCCATAGAAAATCTTTGGAGGGAGTTGAAAGTCCGTGTTGCCCAGCAACAGCCCCAAAACATCACTGCTCTTGAGGAGATCTGCATGGAGGAATGGGCAAAAATACCAGCAACAGTGTGTGAAAACCGTGTGAAGACGAACAGAAAACGTTTGACCTCTGTCATTGCCAACAAAGGGTATATAACAAAGTATTGAGATAAACTTTTGTTATTGACCAAATACTTATTTTCCACCATAATTTGCAAATAAATTCATTAAAAGCCCCACGGTATATTGTTTTGGAATTCAACTCTTTATATGTTTATTTGGGGAAAAGAGCTGACATGGGGCAAATGTGCAGTTTTATATCTAAACTTATGCTATTGTGCACATTTTGCAATGAGGCAGATATTTGTTTTCGCTGTTTTACAGCTAATTTCCTGCAATTCTACACAAACTGCCATGGGGCAGATAGAAAAATGTGCCATTTTATTGCTAGTCTCATGCTATTCTACACATTTTGCAATGAGGCTGAAAGAATGTATCATTTTTAAAGCTAATTTACTGTAATTCTATAAAAAGATATCCATGGTTTATCATATGTTCATATGTTATCTGGGGAGGGGTGGGTTGCGACCTCAAGGGTAGAGAGGAGGGGGAGATGAAGACTCAGAGACACAGAATGATGGATCTATTAATCAATGAAGCCCAAACAATAGAGATAGGGATCTTGTGAGGTGAGAAAATAAATCCAAGAGCAAAACATATGCTTATATATACATTTTAAATCGCTGGAACAGATAGCCTGGGAAAAAGCCTGTAAAAAATGTATTTGATTTGATTTTGATATCCAAGGACCTTGACTGGTGATTTAGCTCAGGTTAAGCCCTGCTTAGAGTGTATCTGTGAGAGTTTGTTCTAAACAACTTCTATAACTCTAACATCTGTAGCCGGCCAACATTATACAACCCATAAATGAAAGGCACAAGACACTTTCAAATGACCTCCACAATGTGGATAATAAAACATTTAATGTGTCCGCTGTTTGTCTGAGACTAATAATAAAAACTAATGGACTCAAGTTTTCCTTTTCTCCTCTCTGGTGCTCTTTCTCATATTTTTATTTGTTGTGTTTGTGTATGTAGAGTTGAAGTCGGAAGTTTACATACACTTCGGTTGGAGTCATTAAAACTCGTTTATCAACCACTACACAACAAATTATAGTTTTGGCAAGTGAGTTAGGACATCTACTTTGTGCATGACACAAGTAATTTTTCCAACAATTGTTTGCACTTATATTTCACTCTATCACAATTCCAGTGGGTCAGAAGTTTACATACACTAAGTTCACTGTGCCTTTAAACAGCTTGTCAACCTGTCAGGAGGAATGGGCCAAAAGTCACCCAACTTATTGTGGGAAGCTTGCGGAAGGCTACCCGAAACTTTTGATCCAAGTTAAAATATTTAAAGGCAATGTTACCAAATACTAATTCAGTGTATGTAAACTTCTGACCCCCTGTGAATGTGATGAAAGAAATAAAAGCTGAAATGAATCATTCTCTCTGCTATTATTCAGACATTTCACATTCTTAAAATAAAGTGGTGATCCTAACTGACCTAAGACAGGGAATTTCTGCTTGGATTAAATGTCAGGAATTGTGAAAAACTGAGTTTAAATGTACTTGGCTAAGGTGTATGTAAACTTCCGACTTCAACTGTAAGTATTCAGACCCTTTGCTATGAGGCTCGAAATTGAGCTCAGGTGCATCCTGTTCCCATTGATCATCCTTGAGATGTTTCTGGTAAATTCAACTGATTATACATGATTTGGAAAGGCACACACCTGTTTATATAAGGTCCAACATTTGACAGTGCATTTCAGAGCAAAAACCAAGCCATGAGGTCAAAGAATTTCAAACCTCCGAGACCGGATTATGTTGAAGGAACAGATCTGGGGAAGGGCATCAAAATATTTATACAGCATTGAAGGTCCCCGCGAACACAGTGGCCTCCATCATTCTTAAATGTAAGAAGATTGAAACCATCAAGACTCTTCCTAGTACTGGCCGCCTGACCAAACTGAGCAATCGGGGGAGAAGGATCTTGGTCACTCTGACAGAGCTAAAGAGTTACTCTGTGGAGATGACAGAACCTTCCAGAAGGACAATCATCTCTGCAGCACTCCACCAATCAGGCCTTTATGGTAGAGTGACAGAAGCCACTCTTAAGTAAAAGGCACATGACAGCCCACTTATAGTTTGCCAAAGGCACCTAAAGACTATCAGACCATGAGAAGCAAAATTCTCTGGTCTGATGAAACAAAGATTGAACTCTTTGATTCAGAGTCATGCCAAGCATCATGTCTGGAGGAACGTGGGAAAGATGAACAGAGCAAAGTATAGAGAGATCCTTGATGAAACCTGCTCCAGAGCGCTCAGGACCTCAGGCTGGGGCAAAGGTTCACCTTCCAACAGGACAACGATCCTAAGTACACAGCCAAGACAGTGCAGGAGTGGCTTCGGGACAAGTATCTGAATGTCCTTGAGAGGCCCAGCCAGAGCCCGGACTTGAAACAGATCGAGCATCGCTAGAGAGAACTGAAAATAGCTACGCAGCAACGCTTCTCGCATAAGAGGATCTGCAGAGAAGAACGGGAGAAACTCCCCAAATACTGTGGTAGAAATTACAACGTCATGTAATTCACATTACTTTATATTAGAATGTATTGTTATAGTAGTACTTTCACACCCTGTCTGTTCTTCTGAGAGGAGCCTCTGAGGCTTAACTCTAACAGTTGATTTACGATGTCTTGGTGATAAAACCCAAAGACTGCTTTCCATTCCATGATTAGTGTCTGTGTGAAATGTTGGCCTGTCTGCCAGTGCCAGGCAAACCTTCCCTCCAGTTTTTTTTCTCCCACATTGCAGATGAACACTGGACTTCATAATTTGAGGGAAGGACCTAGTGTCCTATGTTACATTAGTATTTCTGTATAAACAATTAGTAAATGACCTAGAGACGTAGATTTGTCACCGTGTAAATCTTGCTGTCTGTTGAGAGCACAATGTACCCCTGTATAATTTTACACATCTGTTTTTAGTCACGGAGACTCAAGTGGACTATAAAGAGTTGTAGCTGCTTATTTGGGCTTTTGACAATCACCATTGGGTGACCAATAATGCTCCCTAATTGCAATAATTATTTATAAAGTTTGATGGATTTGAGAAAATCTAAACGTCTTTCTTTTGATTAGAATAATTCCATGACATTACAGGTGTGCGAAGCTTATAGCATCATACCAAGAAGACGAGAGGCTGTAATCGTTGCCAAAGGTCGTTCAACAAAGTACTGAGTAAACCTGTTTTTGTTTTGTTATTATCAATCTATTGTGTTTAGATTGATGAGGGGATTTTTTTAAATCAATTTTAGAATATGGCTGCAATGTAATAACATTTTGAAAAAGCCAAGGGGTCTGAATACTTTACGAATGCGCTGTAGAACCCTCTGAGGAAAGGTTTCTACCGGGAAACAAAAGGGTTATACCTGGGTCCAAAACAGGTTCCTCAAAGGGTTCTGCTATCGGGACAGCTGAAGAAACATTTCAGATTCTAGATAACACCTTTTTTCTAAGAGTGTATAATGAAACAAGTTCACTCAGAGAATGGGCCCCAGGAGAGGTGTTAAAAGGAGAGTTTAGTATTAGCACGATGACTGGATTGCGAAACTACCTTTAACTTCCTTCATACTTAGACACAGATACATAAAAATTGTAACCACGAGTTCATCTGACTCTGGGGAAGTAGATAAAGTCAGATGAACACATGATTACAATTGTTATGTATCTGCGTCCAAGTATGAAGGAAGTTAAAGGTAGTTTGGCGTGCCAATGTAAACTAGTTTTAGTACAATGACTACAGACTTCCAGTCATTGTGCTAACGCAAGATAGCAATTTCTCTAATGCTAGTTAGCCACTTACTTCATACTGTACGCAGATACATAAAAATGGTATCCACAAGTTCATCTGACTCATTGTCAAAATCACAAACTATCCTTTTAAATTCAAATAAGTGTTGGCAATAAAGATAATTTTAAAAAGGTATGACTCATCACACTGGAGTGTGTTGATCTAACCTTGTACAGAACGCTGATTAAAATTGGCAAGTGAACACCAGGTCTTTAATTAGCAATAATTGTATTTGATTTAATCAGGTGCTTCTGATATTCAAGGCTATGAGCATATGCTCTGCAAGCATTACCATACCTAAATCAAAACACAGAGAAAGCTGATCCTCCCCTGCCTCTCCTCTATCTGTCTATTCCCATCCCGGTCATCTCTCCCTCTTCCATTTTGCTGGCATAGTGAATGTCCTTAATCACATCTGTGGGGGTTCATTAGCAGACTCTCTGTCTAGATACAATATTTGGACTCTTATCCTAATTTTCTCCAACCTCGAAAACATGCATCTGCATCAGAGGCACTCATTATTCACAGAGAGGGCTCGTGTGAACCCCACTGATACACAATCAATTTCACACGCTGATGGCATTCAATGCAGGCAGGATAAAGTGGGGAGATATTTCCATTTTTTACTAAAGCAGATGGGTTTTTTAGGCACCTGAGATACAGGCAACAGGGAGCAGAATGGATCTGCTGTTTGTTTACCGTACATGGCGCACACACACACACACACACACACACACACACACACACACACACACACACACACACGGACACAGACACAGACACAGACACAGACAGACACAGACACACTTGGGATCAATCTACACAACACAACCTTTATCCCCAAGGCTTCACCCGTGATGGCTGAGTATATGAAATCACAGGGTGTCAAAAACAATACCAGATAATAGAATTGTCCCCCTCCATATACAGTATCTGATGTACCTGTGCTCAGGTGCATTGTGGGTACTCAAGAGCTGTGGAAATTCTCAGATGAGGGAAAGAGAGGTTATATATTGAAAGGCAGCAGCTTCACTCAACGTCCTCTGGCCTGGCATCAATTCCAGTGTTATGGCAAGTGGGAGGGTAGAAATGTTGGGAGAAATGGAACTGAATCCATTTTTGTGTCAATTTGTGTCTCTCAGTTTGCAATGAGGTGCCACAGTCAGAAAACCATAAGGAAGGAAGATCTGAACACATCTGCTTTTCCCTCCCCTTCCCCCTGTACTCTTTGAACTTTGGTGTTTTCTGGAACAGCAGTTTGCTGCAAGAGTTACTCTGCTTTTTATCTAATGCAAATGTCAATCAAGACGAAGGGAAAAATGCAGTCGCACATGACTGAAAGGAGCCCAAACTACCTCTGAAAAAACTACCTCACCATCTGATAAAGAATGCAGGTCAAACAAGGACATTTGGGGGCTTAAAGGGCCAATTTCCAGTAATGGCCATCCCATCTCTTTTTTTGTTAAAAGCTGAGGGATGGATCTGAATGAATGTAACCACTCTCAAATTCATATACAGAGATATGGACCGACCATCCATGATATCAACCTTTTGTTTAAACCATGGTTTGAGGCTATACAGTGTTTGTTTACGAACAATGGAGAAAAAAAGCTGTTTGTAAACTAACTCTAACACTTGACTCTGCCCCTCCCCCTTACTAGCTCTGACCTCGCTGATAGCTACCTTATTGATGAAAATGTGATATGTGGTTGTCCCACCTCGCTACAGTATCTTAATTAGAAACCTCTTGAAGCAAGGGAGCAGTATTTTGATGTTTGGATAAAAAACATTCCCAAAATAAAATGTCTATTTTTCAGGCCCATGACCTAGAATTGGCAGATTAGGTTAGAAAACACTCTAAAGATTCCAAAACTGTCAAAATATTGTCTGTGAGAAAAACAGAACTGATATTGCAGGCGAAAACATGAGGAAAATCCAACCAGGAAGTGCTGTTTTTCTGAAACTACTCTGTTCCATTGCAAGCCTATCCTCCATTTAAAGGGATATCAACCACATTCCTTTCCCTCTGGTCTCCACAGGGTGTGAACAGTCTTTAGACATAGTTTCAGGCTTTTATTTAGAAAAATTAGCAAAAATGATCACATCGCGTCAGTGGATAGCTAGGAGTCCCCAGATTTGTTCATGCGCGCAACACAGGAACAAGACCTTTTCTTTCTCTCTTGTCCGGTTGAAATATTATTTATTATTTATTGTAAAAACAACCTGAGGATTTGATTATAAAAAAAATGTTTGACATGTCTCTACAAACTTTATGGATACTATTTCAAATTTTCGTCTGCCCGTCGTGACCTGCACGAGCCTGTGGATTACTCAACAAAATGCGCCAACCAAATGGAAGATTTTGGATATAAAATGTATCTTTATCGAACAAAACAAACATTTATTGTGTAACTGGGAGTCTCGTGAGTGCAAACATCTGAAGATCATCAAAGGTAAGCAATTAATTCTATTGCTTTTCTTACTTTCGTGACCAATCTTCTTTGCTGCTAGCTGTTTGTAATGTTTTGTCTACTGAGAGCTATCCTCACATATGCTTGGATTGCTTTTGCTGTAAAGCTTTTTTGAAAGCTTTTTTGAAATCTGACATGCCAGGTGGATTAACAACAAGCTAAGCTGTGTTTTGGTATATCGCACTTGTGATTTCATGAAACTAAAATATTTTTAGTAATTTAATTTAAATTTGGCGCTCTGCAATTCAGCGGATGTTGACGAAAATGATCCCGCCAACGGGATAGGTAGCATCAAGAAGTTTTAAGAGGCTGCACACAGTGAATTACCTTATAGGACCTCCTCAGGGCATAGGATATGTCTTGGATATAAACCTTCACAATGCACCAACTATTTGAGTTAAATTAAACTAAGGCTTCAAATGACTAGCTCTGGGAAATTGATATTCGCAGCCCTTTCATCATGGACACAAACTCCTCAACACCACCGCCATTCCAGTTCCCCACATCAGTCTAACATGAGCAATTAGAACTCTAAGTAGTAGTAGGCCTAGTTATTTTGTCTAAGCCCAAGACACCAGACTACTGCCAGACTACTGCTATTCCTCAGTGCAACTGATCAATCACTAACAAATGGCATGATGAGGCAATCTAATAGGCATTGATCTAAATTATTAGCCTGGCCCCAGATTTGTTTATGCTTTTGCGAATCTCATTGTCAAAGTCAGGACTGACAGTTCCATAAGGAGTTTCATATTCATTTCAGATAACACCCTTATTCCACCAGGGAGAATCAAACATCCCCAGCTGTGTGCAAGGCATCTCAGTCTCAATAATATTGACAGGGGCTTTGCATGGATCTCAGCTCTCGTTTCCAACCTGCACTTCCGCACATTGACAGCTGGGATTTCCTTTCTCCATTGCCACAACGGCGAGGAAAGGCTTAACGTCCCCTTGTTACTAACTAGATGGAGGCCCTTACAGTTGGTTGCAAAAAATAAATTGAATTCCTGCCCAACAGATAGAATAAATAAACGTGGTAGTGTGTTCAAGCCCTGTGTCTCTCTGGGAAGACCAAACCTGGCCTGGCTGACACAATTAGGGATAGATTTGTATTAGAATACAAGGAGATGGGGGGAGAGAGAGGGGGGGTGTAGAGGAAGAGTGAGAAAGTGATAGAGAGAAAAAGTAACAGAAATAGAGAGTAAAACAGAAGCTATCTACGCAACCAGAAGTGATCTTCAAAACAAAACAACATTAGCCTGCAAAAATGTTGTATTGAAAAAATATGGGCTACAGAAAGAAATAAAATAGTACAATTTGAAGCCATATGGCATTAAGTATTACAAGCAATAGAAATGTCCAAAGGATGAACAAAAATTGATTTGTTTTTATTTTGAGAAACAAGATGGGTATGAATATGGTGTATGATGTCATCAAGGTTTGTTGAAATGCATGTAAGTCTGTGTTGGTGTTTTTGTCTTTACTCATCTTTTTTCTTCATGTTGAAGGTTGGGCATTAAGTCCCAGCAGACCTCATCTCTAGAATAATGTATCTGTATTTGTGAATTGTTAAGTTGCCTATTGTCTTTGTATACAGTATATGTTTGTATTGTTTAAACTCAAATATATATATGTATATTCTTTTAAACTGAATTGCAAAAAAAAGTACAGTTGCAGTACTTAACACAAATCAAAGGGGTAATTTGAAACAAAATTCAGTGCTATAATTACCATAATCAACATAGACCACTGAACTCCAAATAGCCATGTTTAAGTGTATATTCTCCAGTGAGTGCCTTGGGGTTTTGTTATGCAGATTTATTTTTATTTAACAGCACTGACTAATTTAGTGTTTAGATGAACACAAATGTTTTGATAGCATGTTGCCCAAAGCAAGACGCTATTGTATGTTTCTGTTAGGGAGTACCCTCAGGTAAACAAACAACGTCATTGTTTACTAAGAGTATTAAACAGTGATTTGATAAACTGAATTAATAGTTTTGAGGCAGGTTTTAGCTACTTTTAGACTTGTAGGGAAAGGGAGTTGATTCATGATTTATGATTCTATGGAAAATAGTTGAGCAGAGGATCAAGATTCATCTGAACATAAAAAATTATGCATTCTGAGAAAACCATCTGGAATAACATCAATTTTTCCCCGTTAATACAATGATTGATGATTAGTCTCAATTCTGTGTAAACTCAAATTGAATTAAACATGCATCGATCCAATGTTTTGACTTGTCATTCTTTGTTGATGATTTTATTTTTATTTTACCTCAAAGCATGCCAAAAGAAAATACATTCTCAGAATTCTTCCCTTTCAGATGCACTGCAGTGTTTTATCACTGATAGCCTCTCACTCTGCTGAGGCTTTTGCCTGGAGATCATTGAATGATATGCCCTTACCCGTGCAGTTAGACGAGGCATCATTAACAACGTAGAGAGATGAAACTGAACCGGTATTATTATTTCCAAAAAGCTCTCACAGTCTCAAATCAGAATTAGATGTTAATCCATGTTTCTCAAAAGTCAAATTTCGAAATTGTTCAAAACTTCAAATTTCGAAGTGTTTAAGGTAAAGTTTACACATTTACTCCACATTTTTAAGGTTAGGGTTAAGTTTAGGCATTTACTCCGAAGTCCTAAGGTTAGGCATTAACTCCAAATGGTTAAGGTAAGGGTTAAGGTTTGGGATAGGCTTAAAATAAAATAAAATATATACTGTATATATTTTTGCGCTGGATTCAAACATGTTTTGCCCATCCACCATCCCAGTCCACAATGCCCTCACAAAACTGAAAATAAAAAGGCTCCTTATCAGGTTCTACACCCAAGCCATAAGACTGCTAAACAAATGATTTGCATTGACCCCCTTTTTACGCTGCTGCTACTCGCTGTTAATTATCTATGCATAGTAACTTTATCCCTACTTACAAGTAAATACAGTACCTCAATGCCTCAAATACCTTGACTAACCTGTACCCCCACACATTGACTCGGTACTGGTACCCCCTGTATATGGCCTAGTTATTGTTATTTTTTTGTGTTACTTTTTAAAAAGTTTTGATTATTACTAAATATTTTCTAAACTCTTATTTCTCTTAAAACTGCATTGTTGGTTAACAGCTTGGGATGTTACTTGAAGGTAACATCGCTGTCTGTTGCCCCTAGTGGACAGTTTCCACATCATCCTCAGACATGGATCGACATCTAATACTGACTTGTATCTTTATATTTTTTTATTTACTTAACAAAGATTTTACAAGGCAAGTCAGTTAAGAACACATTCTTACTTACAACAATGGCTTACCCGGGGAACAGTGGGTTAGATGCCTTGTTCAGGGGCAGAACAACAGATTTTTACCTTATCAGCTCAGGGATTTGATCCAGCAACCTTTTGGTTACTGGCCCAATGCTCTAACCACTGGGTGATCTGCTGCACCAAAATCATGGGTGACCTGGCTGATTATTTCATAGTTTTTCTGACATTTTACCGGAAACCATGACTATATACCTGATTGTTGTGGTGAGAGGTAGCCTAGTGGTTAGAGCATTGGACTAGTATCCGAAAGGTTGGAAGATTGGATCCCTGAGGGGACAAGGTAAAAGAAAATCTGTTTTTCTGCTCCTAACAAAGGCAGTTAACCCACTGTTCATTAGCAATCATTGAAAATAAGAATTTGATCTTAAACTGATTTGCATAGTTAAATAAATGGAAAATAAAAATGTTGAGAGTGCTTTCATTTCTAAGGCTTATAACAACCAACCATGTTCTGCTATGTTCCCAACAATCACATCAGTCCTCTCTCACTTATTGTGCCATATAAATCACATTTCTAATCACTGCCCAGTAAAATCCACAACATCGTCAAAAGAGCTGCATTTCTGTTTGATGCAAAGGATGTTTTATACATTTAGGGCCAAGGGACATCCCCGCAAGCCAAATAGTAACTTTCTTTGATAACTATGCCTCATCCCATATGCCTCATAGAACTAGCAAAGACAATCCAGGTTCTTTGCGGAGGAACCTAACACCCATCTGGTGTGAATAATTACTATTTTCTAGCCTTTTCTGTTTGCTTGTATCAATTTGTTAAAGGCCAAGCAGCCTGCAATGCAACCTCAGCCTCAAAAAGACTCCAGCAGTCCATTCAGACTGTGTTGCCACAGCAACAGGCCACACATAAAGAACAACCACCACTTGATTGGTCTTGAAAATAAACTTAAAGTTGCAGTTCTCAGAATTGTTCTCAGAATTGTAGAGGACGGGGCCATACCTGAGGTAAGATTAGACCCAAGTCAAATAATTATAGAGTAGCACTCTCCTAAACAAAACATTTTAGTATTCATCACTTCATTCTCTGCCAGAAAGTCGTTTGGCCCTCTTTGAAGACCTGCATGTTATTAGATTGCTATGTTTTAATTTATAAAGCCATTTTACAAAAAGTCCCAATGTACCTAACATCTTTACTAAACTTTAGACATACGAGTTACCACACCTGGTCTCTGTAAATTCCTTTGATCTCTACTGAGCTAGATCAATCAGCTTTTAGTTTTCTTGCATCTTATTTGTGGAAAAATCTTCAAAATGTTCTTACATTTGATGTTTTGGTGCCACTAGGGCAATTCAGAAGGCTGATTGAGGAAATTATTACTGATGAATGTGTTCATTTTTTTATGACCATGTTGTTCTTTCTATTTGTATTTTGTATTAAAATTGATGTGTGTATTTTCTGTAATTTGTGTAATTCAGTGCTCATCTGTAAAAGAGACCTTGGTCTCAGTATGACCAAAATAATAGGTTAAAAAAATACACTGCTCCCTTAGATTCTCTTCGATGTGTGCATGACTGTGTGTGTATGTAGTATTCTTCGCAGCATTAACGGGATACTTTGGGATTTTGGCAATGAGGCCCTTCATCTAATTCCCCAGAGTCAGACGAACTCATGGATGCCATTTTTATATCGCCGTGTCCAGTTTGAAGGAAATTAGAGGTAGTTCCGTGAGACAATTCTAACTAGTGTTACCTCAATGACTGGACGTCTATGGGTATCTACTGCAGATACCCATAGACATCCAGTCATTGCGCCAACGCTGGAAAGCAAATTTGCCAGCTCTAGATAGCAACATTCTTCGAACTCTACTCATATGCATAAAAATGGTATCCACGAGTTCATCTGACTCTGGGGAAGTAGATGAAGGGCCTCATTGCCAAAATCCCAAAGTTCCCTTTAATCCTGTGTAAAACACATGTAACAGAGTTAAAAATGTAGTTTTGATTATATGTGAGTTTCACCAAAATGAAGTTGTCTACCAGTGTTGATGGAGCCTCCAAGAGGTTAAAGATGTTACTGCAGATCTGGTACAACGTGTGTTGCTGATGTTCTCCAGCAGACAAAGCTATTCCTATACTAGAGGTGCATGTACATATCCTGAAACATGCGTCTGCAATAGTTTGTATGTTTTACAAGAAATAATGTTGTTTTCTAAGTTGAAAACGCTAACACATTATAATTATTATCCATGTTGGGATGTGAAGGTGGATGTACAGTTTAGCTTGCTAACAATAACTTTTTTGCTAACAATAACTTTTTTTAAAATAACTTTTTTTGCTCTGCACCACGTTTTTGTAAGCTAGATAGCAAGCTAGCTAGCGAGTGTTTGAAATCATCACATTTCTGATGCAAGCTGCATATGTATGAGGATTGTGTATTAAGTGATTTATGAAACGTAAATGTTTTATTTTATTTTACAAATCCAGATCCTGTCACGTTTGCAGTGAGCCCCTGGGCATGTGTGAAGACATTCACACATTGTGTCTGTCTTCCAGGTATGTTTTAATATGTGTTATTCAGTATGTTGTGCATGCTTGTTGGTTCTCCAGCAGAGCTCACGATTACACTCTCACTCTCAATGCAAAGCAACGCAGTCGTTCTGATTTGGAATTCTGGTTGAATGTAATTGAATTGTTTATAAAATGTAGAAATTGCCTTCAACTTGAATTGGATAGAATTTAATTGGATTTATATTGTACTAAAGCTATACGATAATTTGTTTAAATGTGTATTGTGGATTATGTATTAATGTTAATATTTAAAGAACTTTTTACTGTTTTAATTATGTAATAAAAATATACAAATCTAAAGCGATTCATATGCTGAAGATCCTGTCATGTTTGCAGTGACCCGTGTGCATGTATGAAAACATTCATACGTTGTGTCTGTCTTCCAGGAATAAATAAGACCCGAAAGCAAGTCCTGTGTCTGTCATCCATCTGACCAACCAAACAGAGTTACACATACTTTCACAGAATTCCATGGCTGACGCATTTACCACTACTCAGCATTAAAACATCAGGCCTTCAGTGCCCTGGTCCTTCCAGAGTGAGGCTACATAACGGAAGTCTTTGAACAGCCAGCCGACTGGAAGTCCTCAGATTATGATTTGGAAGGAGTTTGTTCGAGGACGCAATTAGACAGGCTCAGTGTTTCAACAGGCTAAGTAGTCAAATAAGTAGGACGACTAAAACTACTTCACCAATTACCACCGTTCAAACGAGGACACTTGGTCTCGTGGTCTCTTGGCTCATTGGTTAGGATTATTAATTTATTAATTCCTCTACTCCATTGTACCCTGGGGTGGGTAACTTGTAAAGAACCTACTGCATTAATCACTCAGAAATGTCTTCACTGAACTGCACAATAGGTCTAAGACGTCAATCTTTTAATCACAAGTGTTGCACAAGATTACAGTAAGTTTTACTAAGACCACCCTGTGGGGACAAACCTCTGTAAAACTGACACTTTAAATCCGACAGAAAATGAACTGTGCACCACAGCGGGTTAACTAGTAGAGTCACCATCAAACTAACTACCTGACAGAATACTGTTACTATCTGTCAATAACAGTAGACTCTTTCAATCTTTCCTTTGTTAAAGATGCACTCAGATCTTAAGCATAACAAATTCATAACATATTGCACAAATTGGATTTGTAACATACCGCATGAATTGCAAAATACGTACGATATCATACAAATTGCAAAATCATATCACACGAAATGGATGACATAGTACACGATTGGCTGAAATAGTACACAACAAACAGGGACCCTTTTTTGGTCGTGAGCACCATTTTCAAAACTACTGAGTGAATTTATACAAAAGTTTGAGAGTGCATCTTTAAGCCTCTTTCACACACACATACACAGTCGTCTTACCTGCAATGTTTGTGTGGGCCACTCAGCGTCTCGATGACAAAGCATTCTCCATCATTCAAGCAGTAGGCCAGGTCCTTCACGTGACATTGCTTGAAATGTTCTGAGCGCATTTGAGGAATGGTGGGTGACGCTGCAGAGAAAATATCGAAATTACAGAAAAGGGAGATGGAGAAAGAGAGAAAAAAGAAAGAGATAATGTTAGTTAAAAAATAACAAGGAACGCATTTCATACGTTCATATTCAAATCAAAACGAGAAGACATATATTTGTTATGCCGATCCACGACTAAGTAGTAAGCAACATGTAAGACTCAAAAGGTACTCTAAGAACTGAAAAAAAACTAAATCAAATTAAACTCCCAACAAATTCCCCAGAAATGCACAGTAAGACCACACCCTGCACTGCTGCAGCAGGAGTAGCCATGTCAGTGTTTTCCTATTAGTCTCCTTTGCAGGTTTCATTACTGTAGAAGTGACAGTGGATGTGCTGTAATACACTGTATGTAAAGTTAATACAAAGCCCTGTGTTTGCTTAGCTCCTGGTACATCACTGAGAGAAGATGAATGAGGGATGCTGATAATCTGTCCTGCTCTGATTAATACTGGAAGGTCTGCAGTGTTCGGAACTTGACTCCTCAAAATGATTAATAACACCAAGCCTGGTGTACACAGAGCCTACGGTGTAGTGAGAATATCAACTTTGCCTAACTGATGACAGTCCTATTAAAATGCTAGACCATGCCTCAATGGTCCTTCAATGGCTAAAGTTAGCTAGCTAGCTATTGGCTGTGTACAAGGGGATTGTTTGAAAGAGAAACTCACATCGACTACTATGAGAGATGGTACTCCCTTATTTCCTGTTATAAAATCACAAAAATGCCTTGCTAGCTGACTTTCCGCTGTCGAAGCACTGTTTCCTGAAGCATTCTGCCCTGTTCTGAAAGAGCTTCATGGGTTTACCGTCATGCTGTGGATGTTTGGTCAGTTAATTTGTTCATTTTGAGAGACTAATTATTAAGCACTTCCCTGCACAAAACACATTGTGGGCACTCCTCATTATTTCTCAAAGTTTTGTATTCAACCAAGAGAGAAACTCATCGCTGTATTTGGTTTCATGACGATTGAGCTTAGTCAGAACTTGTCACTTTCTTCAGTCCATTTGATGACAGCAGTGAGTGACGGCGAGTGGGAATTACAAGCCAGTGGCTGACAGCACATCATCTGCTGCTCAACAACAGCATTGCAATGTGTGGGTCGCATAGTAAAAAGATCTGTTAAACCAAGAAGCACACGGGCATCTTCCAAACACTCTCACAGCTGCCAAAATGAGCAGAGTCACCGCTGCTAAGCAGAGAGCGCACTGAACAGAGAGTGCAGTTGCAGTAATTAATGCAATAATTCTAAATGAACCCTGACACGTCGCGGACCACCATTAACAGGTCTGTGACCCACCTCGACCCATACTTTAAGAAAGGCTGGTCTAGACCTGTTGTTTAGAAAGCATGTGACGGATCACATTTGATTATGTGGACCTCTGGTTGAGAGTCTCTCTGCATGCAGAGTGTATGCCTTCCAGAGGAACTGGGGCTCATTTCACTGGGTGTTTTGTTACAGAGAGGGGAATATCTCCAGTAAGAGTGCCTCTCTATAGCTGCCACAAAAGGGAAGTGCTCTTCACCCTCTATTAAAGTCCCTTTTTACGCCAGGGAATCCAAGTATAACACAACCAGAGCCAATGGAAAGGACTCTCAGGCGAGGCCCAGGGGACAGACGGTCACCATGATGTTGGAGCACCACCAAAGCATTGCTTTTAAAAGGACATGGATATGTATGCTGGCTGTCATTATAAGCTTTCTTCAGTGTTAATGACAGCCCTTTCTGAATCTACCCATAGAACAACAGCAGAATTTTACTTGACTGTATTTGTGACCCCTCAAAAACTCGTGCAAAATACAGGAACATATTATTTGACCTTGGACCCTAATGTCTAATTACCACCATTGTTTGCTTCACTACTGCCTCCCTCAACTCAACTCCTTCACTCCTTTCCTTTATCAACCAGACCTGATGTGATGAGCTATAGCCTTTGGAGTTGTTTTGTTTCAAATACTTTGAGTGTTATAAGGCTGCCTGAAGTTAGATATGGGTGGGTTTTGCACTTTTGGGACAAAGTATATAAATCATTGGTTATATAGAGCCACACAATCACAATCAAGCGCAGTGAAAATAATTGAAAGAAAACAAATACTATCTTAACCTAGGTCAGCTATCAACTGACAATGAATTGCCGGACTAAAGATATAAATTAGCTCCAGAGATATGTAACTCCAGTGCATGGATTTATAAGCTGAAATGTTGGTTAAGAAACAAGTACAGAAACAGACTCAATGCTCAATCAGCATGACCTCAGGGTTGCACTGTCAGAAACTGAGACCAGAATAGACCTGCTTGTTGAAAACTTGAACCAGTCACACACCTATCATTAGGACTGTGTGTGTGTGTGTGTGTGTGTGTGTGTGTGTGTGTGTGTGTGTGTGTGTGTGTGTGTGTGTGTGTTTTGTGGTCTACATCTGTGTGATGTGCTCAATCAGTTTATTCCAATTCAGAATAAAACATATTTTTTGCATTTTAACAGCAACAGTTCCAACCTAGACTTGTTTTCAACAACCATTTCTAGAGTATGATTAAATTCTTATTTACAATGACGGACTACCAAAAGGCAAAAGGCATCCTGCTGGGACAGGGGCTGGGATTAAAAATAAAAAATATAGGACAAAACACACATCACGACAAGAGAGGCAACTCAACATTACATAAACACTCAACACGATATGTTTGGGGAGTATCCAACATGCCTTTTGGCGAACACCAAACATGTTTGCCTTTTTTTTTCTGGCCTCTCTGTCATAAAGCCCAGCTCTGTGGAGTGTATGGCTTGAAGTGGTCCTATGGACAGATACTCCATTCACAGCTATGGAGCTTTGCAGCTCCTTCAGGGTTATCTTTGGTCTCTTTGGTGCCTCTCTGATTAATGCCTTCCTTGCCTGGCCTGTGAGTTTTGGTGGGCAGCCCTCTCTTGGCAGGTTGGTTGTGGTGCCCTATTGTTTCCATTTTTATAATGGATTTAATGGTGCTTCGTGGGCTGTTCAAAGTTTTGTATATTTTTTTATAACCCAACCCTGATCTGTGCTTCTCTAAAACTTTGTCCCTGACCTGTTTGGAGAGGTCCTTGGTCTTCATAGTACTGCTTGCTTGGTGGTCCCTCTTGATTTGTGGTGTTGCAGACTCTGGGGCCTTTCGGAACAGGTGTAAATATACTGAGATCATGTGACAGATCATGTGACACTTAGATTGCACACATCTCTTTTCCATATCTAATTTTTTTGAATATTTTGAAAAAAGTTATTTTTTTTCATTTCACCAATTTGGACTATTTTGTGTAGGGCCATTACATGAAATCCAAATAAAAATCCATTTAAATTCCAGGTACTTTTGCAAGCCACTGTAAGTCTGTGTGATGTGATCAATCAGTTCAGAATTAAAATTATGTATTGTATTTTAACAGCAACAGTTCCAACCTAGACACATACGTAAGATTGTTTTTATTGGGGAAAAATAAACATGAGTAGCTATTTATATGGGTAGTTCATTTAACTGTTATTTGTCTATGTTGCATTTGTTCATGGGCATACAGTAAGGGCAATGAAATGTACTGATATTTACCTATAGTCACATGTTTTCGTAAACTTGGGTCCCAGACAAACACTGAATTTCTAATTTGGGTCACAGGCTGACAAGGTTTAATAACCCCTGGTCTAGACTAACAGTGAACTGTTTAAGGACTCTTCCCAACAATAATGAGAGAAATACAAAAAGAGAAATAATAGAAAGTAAAACACTTAATAATGAAAGTACTAATAAATTCACATGAGTAAACGATAACTTAACGGCTACATACACGGGGTACCAGTACAGAGTCAATGTGCAGGGCTACAAGGTAATTGAGGTAGCTATGTAACCTTTATTTAACTAGGCAGGTCAGTTAAGAACCAATTCTTGTTTACAATGGCGTCCTACACCGGCCAATGCTGGGCCAATTGTGCGCCGCCCCATCACGGCCCGATGTGATACAGCCTGGAGTCAAACCAGGTACTGTAATGACACCTCTTGCACTGAGATGCAGTGACTTAGACCGCTGTGCTACTCGGGAGCCTTAACTAGGAATAAACTAGGAATAAAGTGACAGATAATAAACAGTAGCACCAGCGTATGTGTTGAGTAAAAAAGTTAGTCTTAAGAATTGGGGGTAGGAGCTGTTCAGGGTCCTTTAGGTTCAAGAGTTGGTGCATCGGTACTGCTTTCCTTGGGTGGCTGGAGTCTTTTGGAGGATCTGAGAACACATGCCAAATAACAATGTCAGCCTCCTGAAGTGGAAGAGGCATTGCTGTGCCCTCTCCATGACTGTGTTGGTGTGTGTGGACCATGATAGATCATTAGTGATATGGACACACCGAGGAACTTGAAGCTCTGGAGCCGCTTCTCTTGTCCAGGTGGGAAAGGGCAGTGTGGAGCGCAATAGAGATTGCGTCATCTGTTGAGGCGGTATGCGAATTGGAGTGGGTCCAGGGTGTCTGGGATGATGGTGTTGATTTGAGCCATAACCAGCCTTTCAAAGTATTTCATGAATACATTTGTGAGTGCTATGGAGCGGTAGTCATTTAGACAGGCTACATTGGCGCACAGGGACTATGGTGGTCTGCTTGAAACATGTACAGTACCAGACAAAAGTTTGGACACACCTACTCATTCAAGGGTTTTTCTTTATTTATACAATTTGACAAGACTGAGAGTGATGGAATGCTGCATCAGATGACCTGGCCTCCATAATCACCCGACCACAACCCAATTGAGATGGTTTGGGATGATTTGGACCACAGAGTGAATGAAAAGCAGCCAACAAGTACCTCAGCATATGTGGGAACTCCTTCCAGACTGTTGTAAAAGTATTCCAAGTGAAGCTGGTTGAGAGAATGCCAAGAGTTTGCAAAGCTGTCATCAAGGCAAAGTGTGGCTACTTTGAAAAATCTCAAAAGAAAAACTATATTGAGTTGTTTAACACTTGTTTGGTTACAACATGATTCGATATTTGTTATTTTATAGTTTTGATCTATTCACTATTATTCTACAATGTAGAACATAGTAAAAATAAAGAAATACCCTGGAATGAGTAGGTGTGTCCAAACCTTTGACTGGTAATACAGATATTACAGATTGGGTCAGGGAGTGGTTGAAAATGTCAGTGAAGACACACCAGCTGGTCAGCGCATGCTCTCAGTACACATCCTGGTAATCCGTTTGGCTCTGCGGAGAGCGTGATCACACAGTTGTCAGAAACAGATGGTGCTCTCATGCATGGTTCAGTGTTGCTTGCCTCAAAGCACGCATAGAAGACATTTAGCTAGTCTTGTAGGCTCACTTCAATCTGCAGATCGTAAGTGTCACTGTGGGGACGTCATCGTCAATGCACTTATTAATGAAGCCGGTAACTGATGTGATAAACTCCTCAATGCCATTAGAATAATCCCAGGACAGTCTGTGCTACCAAAACAGTCCTATAGCTTAGCATCCGCTTCATCAGAACACTTCGGTATTTAGCGCTTCACTGGTACTTCCTGTTTGAAATTTTTCTTGTAAGCAGGAATCAGGAGGATACAGTTACAGCTTTTCCAAGGGAGAGCTTTGTATGCATTTCTTTGTGTGGAGTATGCTGGTAGAAATGAGGTAAGATGGATTTCAGTTTTCCTGCATTAAAGTCACCAGCCATTAGGATCGTGGCTTCTGGATGAGCATTTTCTTGTTTGCTTATGGCCATGTTGAGTGGGGTCTTAGTGCCAGCATCAGTTTGTGGTTGAAAATTGAAAGCTACAAAAAATATAAATGAAAACTTTCTTGGTGAAAGTATGGTAAATAGTATGGTCTACAGCTTATCATTCGGTATTCTAACACAGGCGAGCAGATTTTAGAGACATCCTTAATTTTAGAGATTGAGCACCAGCTGTTGTTAAAAGGATACTTTGGGCTTTTGGCAATGATGCCCTTTATCTACTTCCCCAGAGTCGGTTTAACTCATGGATACCATGTTTATGTCATTGTTTATGTTTATGTCAATGCTAAATACCATTAGCACAATGTTTAAAAGTCTATGGGTATCTTCATCCAAATCGAGGTTAGTGAATGCTGTTCAGATTTCCAAAAGCTATTTTCCGTCATCGGAAACGATGGCGTAAACATTATATACAAAAATAGTTAAGAACGGTGCAAGAAAACACACAATATAGTGGTCAGGAGCCCGTAAAACAGCTGCTCTCCATTGCAGCGCCATTCTATTGCTTAAGTAGACAACATCCATGAAGCACACTTGAGAGCCTCTACTGTTTTAATCAAAATAGACCTTTTAATTTAATACTTGGCTTGTTGGGTATTCAGCATCTCAAACTGCCAAGAATGATGGCAGTTCTGCAGTTTTTTTCCATCTTTGTAATGAATTATGGAGATGTCACGACTCTTTGAAAGAAAGTTGGGCATTCAAGGGCAGATGATTTCATGAGACAGCTGCCTGTCAATCTTAGAGGAACCCAGGGAACATCTGGGAAATCCGAGGAGAGTCCCTCCCATCAGATCAATACACCACTACTAGGTCATGGATAACACAGATTTCCACTCTTGCTTCCTATTTGTTTTCCCCTTTAGCGAAAGGCCCAGCTCCTGCTCTAAAGTGACTCTACAGTATGTCACTGTGCTAATGATTGATGCAGAGTGATTTCATGATGGCAGGATGGGAAGGACAATTTAGGACATTGTGCTTTCTAAGGTGAGAAATTGACCTTATGCTCTCTGTTGCATCCTTCAGTCTCGATTTCTGTTTTTTTCTGGGAGTGTGTAAGTGTTGTGTGAGGATGTGTTGGAGGAGGTTAAGGGATGAGATCCTGTGGGTGCCATGGTAATAGTGTCCTTCAAAGTAACGTTCCCCCAGAGTGCATTGCTTGGCAGGCTGACTGATAGTGAAGGTCGCTGAGTATTGATCGACCAAGGAACAGAGAGCAGAACAACAACATAGAAGGAACTAGGACAACAAACCAAACAGGATACAAGGTCTCCTGCAGTGAAATACTTTTTATAGCAGGAATAATCTGTACTATACTTTCAGAACTTTATCCTCTTCTTTGACACACCAGAGTCAGTGAAGTATATGAAAGGTATTCCCTCTGATGACGCACATTGCCTCCATCTAAAGAGATTACAGTACATACGTAGGTGATACCAGCACACAAAAACTCATGCAGCTTTCATTTAAAAAAGGGGATGGTTAGATGGGAGTCCCCTGAGGGCACAGGAACAACCGATATTACTTCTGTTTAAGGCTGTTTAATGTTTAGTTTCATAACAGTAGAAAACCTTAATGGTTATGGCTTGGTCTAAACCCCTTTCATGACCCATGAGTCTCATTGTATCAAATCATTTCACATCCCAAAGGACAACAGCTGAATAGTAGTCTCAAGACTCAATGACTCAAGTAAAAACTAATATTTCCCTTTTTTTAACAAAAATGTTACATTGATACACAATGTGGGTTTAGGGTTCTCACATGGTCATATCTCCATGTTACAGCGCGTTTACAGAAGACAGTGTCACGCCCTGACCTTAGATATCTCTGTTTTTCTATAATTTTGGGTTTAGGTCAGGGTGTGACTAGGGTGGGTACTTTAGTTTTGGTATGTCTAGGGTTTTTGTCATCTAGGGTTTTTCTGTGTTGGCCTGATATGGTTCCCAATCAGAGACAGCTGTTTATCGTTGTCTCTGATTGGGGATCATAGTTAGGTAGCCATTTAAACCCATTGTTAGTTGTGGGATCTTGACTATGGTTAGTTGCCTGTCTGCACTAAGTTGTATAGCGTTTCGGTAGTTGGTTTTTGTTAAGTGTTTCATTCATTAGAAGAGAATTTACGCAAACCACGCTGCTCCTTGGTCTCACTCATACAACGGGCGTGACAGACAGATGGAAAACAAAGGCACCAACTGTGCTAATTAGCTATCTAGCATGCTTGGAAGACCTGTGTGTAATGGAAGAAGGCCGCCAGAAACGTGTTGTCACTGAAAAATATTGTTTCATGTGATATGAAAGTAAAGGTCCTTATGTTTCTAGAACCATATTGCAATTTAGAATAGATTCACGTTTAGATGGAGTATTTCGCTGTTTTGGCTGCTAGAGCCAGTCTACCTCTGAAGATATCATAAGGCCCTTGGACCTTACAGTTTTTCCCAATTGTTTACGCACTAAAATTGGAACTTGAAACGCAATCACTGAAACCTGAAACTCATGTACTAAATCCCTAAACCAAGTCTGCAAAATTGCAAGCGCAATTCCTGCTTTACACTCAGTTTTCAATTCTATATCACACTTTTTGTAAAACACTACACACAGTTCTCTTTAGTCCCTTTGGAAAGCAACGCCAGTCACAATTCCAAGCTCTATAATTGGCATCACCCACAACTCACAGGTGTAGTTGCTGAATTGTTCACTTACAAATCAGATCTTTAGCACTAAAGGCCACAGATGAGCTCTCCTGTTTTGGAGGAAAATTTAAGTCAATGGTGAAGCAAGAGGTAAAGGAGTGGAAAGGAAGTTGTTGTCTCAGATGAGATCAGGGCCACATTGGTTGACCATGTGCTCGGCCATGGATTGAGTATGAGGAAGGCTGGGCAGAGAGTTCAGCCAAACCTGAGCTACTACACTGCATCTATCATCCGTACATTCAGAAATGAGAACCCATAAGTTACTTACCATCTACACTATGCTCTTTAAGTATGTATACTGACATATCAATAGGCATTTGACATATCAATAGGCATTTGTTACTCAGTAATTGTTGGCCAATGTTTCAGTAACGTCATTTCATATTGAAAGAAAATAGATGATTTTAGCATATTGTATCCAATCATATCATTTGTGGATCTTCTGCAGAACTGAGAGACGGCCATGCCATGGTGGAAGACTCCGGCTGTCAGACCAGAACATGAGACCGCTACTGTGAACATGATCGTGGCAAACAATACCATTAGACAACAAGAAATCCAGAACCATATAATCGCAGACAACAAAATATTCAGTAACATTCACCAGGTGGGCTTGTCTACATTGGACCGTGTACTACAGTGCAACCAACTCTGGATGAAACAGGTCTACAGGGTGCCATTTGAGCAAAACTGAGGGTTAAGGAACAGCGCTATGAATACGTACAAGTAAGTACTATACTGTGAATTTACTGTCATCAGCACTGTATAGACACATTACAGCACAGTAATCCATTGTATTGTGCCTCACCATATTGACTGCTCTAGGTCTATGTCACACTGTCTTGTCTGTTTCAGAGTCTTGGAGCTGGATCCCGCTGCAATTCAGCATGTTTATATTTACATTGAGGATGCCTTCAACCTAGCCAAAAGAAGGGGTCAGGAACCAAACATTATTGGCCATTGTGAATGTCCCTGGACATCCCGGAGGGAATATCACCATGTGCGCAGCCGTTAGACGCAAGGCATCCTCCATCACCATGCCAACCTTGGTCCCTACAACACCGCCCTTCATCACATTCCTGGACACACTACATGGAATCCTCATTCCAGCCAAGTAGAGGGGTGGACCAGAGCAGCACAGGTTTGTTGTAATCTGGGACTACATGAGTTTCCACCGGGCTGCTATGGTCCGTAACTGGTTCATCGACCACCCACAACTTATTGTTCTATACCTCCCACCATATTCCCCATTCCTAAACCCAATTGAATATTTTTTTTTCTCATGGCAATGGAAGGTGTATGACCGCCATACTCTCGCACGCATGCCTCTTCTCCTGGCAATGGAGGATGCATGTAGTGAAGTTGATGTGGGGGCTTTCGGCAGCTGGATCCATCACTTCAGAAGGAGAACATGGCTTGTGATGTAGATGAAGTTGCTGTGGTCAGACCAAAATAGGAGGCAGGATGTAGCCTAATTTCTTTCTTACACTATGCATGTGTTTTGTCTTTGTGTTTAGAGCTTTGAAAGAATGAGCCATGTTTTCATTTTGTAAAGAAAACCCTATCTTAGTGAATGTATTCTCATTTTGGGTATCGAAAGTGTTACATACCAAACACAAGTGTTAAAAAATAATGCATTTTGGAAATAAATGAGAATGGTTTTATTACAGTATGGCATGTGTGTTTATTTATGTAAACTCAGCAGAAATGTTGTAAGATTTCATTGTAAATGGCTTAAACACTGTTTCCCATGCTTGTTCAATGAACCATAAACAATTAATGAACATTCACCTGTGGAATGGTCATTAAGACACTAACAGCTTACAGATGGTAGGCAATTAAGGTCACAGTTATAAACTTAGGATACTAAAGAGGCCTTTCTACGGATTCTGAAACACAATGAAGCTGCCCAGGGTCCCTGCTCAGCTACGTGAATGTGCCTTAGGCATGCTGCAAGGAGGCATGAGGACTGCAAATGTGGCCAGGGCAAAACATTTGCAATGTCCGTACTGTGAGACGCCTAAGACAGTGCTACAGGGAGACAGGACAGATAGCTGATGGCTACAACTGCCCAAGGTGGAAGAGCGGGGTAACAGCAAGAACTGGCAAATCTGGTGGAGTCGATGCACTGCAATACTTAATGCAGCTGAGGGCCACACCAGATACTGACTGTTACTTTTGATTTTGACACCCCCTTTGTTCAGGGACACATGATTAATTTCTGTTAGTCACATGTCTGATGAATCTTGTTATGTTCATACAAATATTTCCACATTAAATTTGCTGAAAATAAATGCATTCGACAGTGAGAGGAATCTTATTTGCTGAGTTTATATTTCAGTAGGTATACATTACTGTAACAATATTTTAGAACCGGCTACAGTGTAACACTGAAAAGGCATAAACCTACTGAGGGAATATTCATGGTGTTTTGTGTTGAGCACATCAATGTGTTTTAGACAGATATATACAGTGCCTTGCGAAAGTATTCTGCCCCCTTGAACTTTGCGACCTTTTGCCACATTTCAGGCTTCAAACATAAAGATATAAAACTGTATTTTTTTGTGAAGAATCAACAACAAGTGGGACACAATCATGAAGTGGAATGACATTTATTGGATATTTCAAACTTTTTTAACAATCAAAAACTGAAAAATTGGGCGTGCAAAATTATTCAGCCCCCTTAAGTTAATACTTTGTAGCACCACCTTTTGCTGCGATTACAGCAGTAAGTCGCTTGGGGTATGTCTCTATCAGTTTTGCACATCGAGAGACTGAAATCTTTTCCCATTCCTCCTTGCAAAACAGCTCGAGCTCAGTGAGGTTGGATGGAGAGCATTTGTGAACAGCAGTTTTCAGTTCTTTTCACAGATTCTCGATTGGATTCAAGTCTGGACTTTGACTTGGCCATTCTAACACCTGGATATGTTTATTTTTGAACCATTCCATTGTATATTTTGCTTTATGTTTTGGATCATTGTCTTGTTGGAAGACAAATCTCCATCCCAGTCTCAGGTCTTTTGCAGACTCCATCAGGTTTTCTTCCAAAGTGGTCCTGTATTTGGCTCCATCCAACTTCCCATCAAATTTAACCATCTTCCCTGTCCCTGCTGAAGAAAAGCAGGCCCAAACCATGATGCTGCCACCACCATGTTTGACAGTGGGGATGGTGTGGTCAGGGTGATGAACTGTGTTGCTTTTACGCCAAACATAACATTTTACATTGTTGCCAAAAAGTTCAATTTTGGTTTCATCTGACCAGAGCACCTTCTTCCACATGTTTGGTGTGTCTCCCAGGTGGCTTGTGGCAAACTTTAAATGACACTTTTTATGGATATCTTTAAGAAATGGCTTTCTTCTTGCCACTCTTCCATAAAGGCCAGATTTGTGCAATATACAACTGATTGTTGTCCTATGGACAGAGTCTCCCATCTCAGCTGTAGATCTCTGCAGTTCATCCAGAGTGATCATGGGCCTCTTGGCTGCTTCTCTGATCAGTCTTCTCCTTGTATGAGCTGAAAGTTTAGAGGGACGGCCAGGTCTTGGTAGATTTGCAGTGGTCTGATACTCCTTCCATATCAATATTATCGCTTGCACAGTGCTCCTTGGGATGTTTAAAGCTTGGGAAATCTTTTTGTATCCAAATCTGGCTTTAAACTTCTTCACAACAGTATCTCGGACCTGCCTGGTGTGTTCCTTGTTCTTCATGATGCTCTCTGCGCTTTTAACGGACCTCTGAGACTATCACAGTGCAGGTGCATTTATACGGAGACTTGATTACACAGAGGTGGATTGTATTTATCATCATTAGTCATTTAGGTCAACATTGGATCATTCAGAGATCCTCACTGAACTTCTGGAGAGAGTTTGCTGCACTGAAAGTAAAGGGGCTGAAAAATTTTGCACGCCCAATATTTCAGTTTTTGATTTGTTAAAAAAGTTTGAAATATCCAATAAATGTCGTTCCACTTCATGATTGTGTCCCAGTTGTTGTTGATTCTTCACAAAAAAATAAGTTTTATATCTTTATGTTTGAAGCCTGAAATGTGGCAAAAGGTCGCAAAGTTCAAGGGGGCAGAATAATTTCGCAAGGCACTGTGTGTCATTTTGATGCAAAAAAAAACATTTTGGAAAGAACAGTTTTGAATGCAGTGTTTGATTTAGTTTGAGATTTGTAGAGTTTTGCATTTTGAGTTTTGGGAAAATGGCCCAAAGATTCAGCAAAGATGTGTAAATAATTGATGAAAACTGTAACGGTAGGCTCCTTAAGAGTACATCTTGGGCTACCCCAAAATGGACCTGCTGCTGCTAATACAGTGACAAGCTAGCTAAGGATGGAGGTTACATGTGAGTAAAAAGTAAAAAGTGATTGGATTGTTTAATTCGAGCTGATAAAGGGAGACATACAAAGCTACAATCTTTTGGATGTCTAGGACAAGTGGATATTTTTGATAGCACCATAGAGGATTGGGCTACATATATCGAGACTTGAGCAGTATTTCTTTGCTAGAAGATGAAAGGAAAGTGCCGGTACTTCTCAGTGTCATGGGAGCAAAAACATATAACTTGCTACGTAGCCTTACAGCCCCGACAAAGCCAGCAGAGAAAATCTTCAGAGAGGTGTAGATATGTTAGACTCACCTAAATCCGACGCCGCTGGTCATAGCCAAACATTTCCGAAATGTTTCCAAAACGGAATCAGTTTAAGCTAGAGATTTCATTGCATTGGATGCATCTCAATCTACTGCATCCGCTGATGTCTCTTTTCCGCATCTACTCTGGAAGGTGGCCGAGCTAAAATGATGTCTGTCAGACCATGAGACATCCCGAAAATCGTTTTTCCCACGAAAACATCTGTAGCACCTGAACCGATTGGCATAATATTATGATACTTCTATGGAAAAATGAGACACGATGCTGTTTTCCGTTTTTGCTCTTCCGATCCACACAAGCTTCACAGGACTTGTCTGAAGTCAGTACTGCAGATCTTCCAACTTCTGTCTGTAGGGTCTGTTTTGCTCGAGGACAAACACAACACTTGACTCCTATGGAGTCAAATAAAACACTATTTTGGGGTTTATGTTGTCCCACCCCCATGTTGTGTTAAAACTACGCTGGTCATGGTGTTGGTATTTTGGGAGTTAAAATGACACTAAATTGAGTAAATATCCAACATACAAAAATGTGTTTAAATTTACCTCTAATTTACATTTTATAATTTCCAATGTAGTTTTAATCAACACCCTTGCCATTTTACACTTTTTTGTATTGTTCTGAATTAACGATCAACTCCAGCAGAGTACATTTGTCTTTAGGGTAACATAATTATAAGGGTGTTATAGTGAATATGTCTTAATGTGTCACATTACAGTGGTTTGCAATTTGATATCCAATCTATGTTAGATCCAACTTGCAGGAAGATTTCCAGCACTTTCACATCACCCACAACCTGCATGTAGAATTCCTGTCAGAGTAGTGGGAAAAAGACAAGGACAAAATCGACAAGATCGACGCTGTTCAGAAAGTACCAAAGATGTAAAATGTGAGCCAGCACCGCACATTCCTGGGTTTTGTCAATTACTAAATTCCTACACAACCTTTCCACTGTTGCACCCACTGCACTGTTCGCTGCAACTGGAAAGCAGAACAGAAGTGGTCAAAAGACTGTGAACAAGCATTCAAGAACGCAAAACAGCTGATCACTTCAGATCAGATACTAACACATTACAACCTATCCTACCACTACGCCTAGCCTGCAACGCTTCTCTGTGTGGCATTGGGCTGTACTGTCCCTGGAATGGGGGGTGAAGAAGTTCAATCAGTAAACACTTAATTTTACAGTTCACCAATGCCTGGTCTCAATCTTCAACCCACAGAAGTGTGTTCCAGTTATGGCACCTGCACACTTACAGCGGTGTGCGTTGTTCCTAGGCACTCAACACTACACCATTGAGTCCAAGGGGACTGACGAACATGGAAATGCATATGGACTCTCAAGCCTTCCACTGAAGTTACTTCAAGCTGAGAGTGCTGCAATGTGTACCTAACCAGCTGACTCAGATGGGGCCTATGCCTGTCACAAAAAGAGACTAACAGATACCCAACACTGACTAAAGTCTATGAGCTGACTGTGAAAGGTTGGCCAGCACAAGGTGATATGTGCAGAATTACAGATTTTTACCTTGTCAGCTCGGGGATTCAATCTTGCAACCTTACAGTAAACTAGTCCAATGCTCTAACCCCCTGATTACATTGCACTCCACGAGGAGACTGCCTGTTACGCGAATGCAGTAAGAAGCCAAGGTTAGTTGCTAGCTAGCATTAAACGTATCTTATAAAAAACAATCAATCAATCATAATCGCCGGTTAACTACACATGGTTGATGATATTATTAGTTTATCTAGCTTGTCCTGCGTTGCATATAATCGATGTGGTGCGTATTCCTGAAAAAGGACTGTCTTGCTCCAAGGTGTACCTAACCATAAACATCAATGTCTTTCTTAAAATCAATACACAAGTATATATTTTTAAACCTGCATACTTAGTTAATATTGCCTGCTAACCTGGCTCGTTGCGAACTCTGTGAAGACTATTTCTTCATAACAAAGACAGCCAACTTCGCCAAACGGGGGATGATTTAACAAAAGCGCTTATGCGGAAAAAGCAAAATCGTTGCAACACTGTACCTAACCATAAACATCAATGCCTTTCTTAAAATCAATACACAGAAGTATATATTTTAAACCTGTATATTTTGCAAAAAGATTACAGGTTAGCAGGCAACGTTAACCAGGTGAAATTCTGTCACTTCTCTTGCGTTCATTGCACGCAGAGTCTGTGTATATGCAACAGTTTGGGCCGCCTAATTTGCCATAATTTTATGTAATTATGACATAACATTGAAGGTTGTGAAATGTAACAGGAATATTTAGAGTTATGGATGCCACCCGTTAGATAAAATACGGAATTGTTCCATATTTCACTAAAAGAATAAACGTCTTGTTTTCGAGATGATAGTTTCCGGATTCGACCATATTAATGACCTAAGGCTCGTATTTCTGTGTGTTATTATGTTATAATTAAGTCTATGATTTGATAGAGCAGTCTGACTGAGCGATGGTAGGCACCAGCAGGCTCGTAAGCATTCATTCAAACAGCACTTCCGTGCGTTTTGCCAGCAGCTCGTCACTGTGCTTCAAGCATTGAGCTGTTTATAACTTCAAGCCTATTAACTCCCGAGATTAGGCTGGTGTAACCGATGTGAAATGGCTAGCTAGTTAGCGGGGTGTGCGCTAATAGCATTTCAAACGTCACTCGCTCTGAGACTTGAAGTGGTTGTTCCCCTTGCAGCTTTTGTGGAGCGATGGGTAACGATGCTTCAAGGGTGGCTGTTGTCGATGTGTTCCTGGTTCGAGCCCGGGTAGGGGCGAGGAGAGGGACGGAAGCTATACTGTTACACTGGCAATACTAAAGTGCCTATAAGAACATCCAACAGTCAAAGGTATATGAAATACAAATCGTATCGAGAGAAATTGCCCTATAAATCCTGTTAAATGGAACCACCAGCTTTCATATGTTCTCATGTTCTGAGCAAGCACATATTGCACTTTTACTTTCTTCTCCACACTTTGTTTTTGCATTATTTAAAATAAGTGTTCATTCAGTATTGTTGTAATTGTCATTATTACAAATAAAAAATATTAAAAAATTGTCCGATTAATCGTTGAAAAATCATAATCGGTCAACCTCTAGTGCATGTCATTGTACCACCCACGATACATACGTTCAAGAGTGCTTCAAGCACTCTCAAGATGGACACTTGGGAGTGGTTAAGATGAAGAGCTTAGCCAGACGCAACATCTGGTGGCCTGGAATCAACCATCAAATAGATGACCTGGCCAAGACATGCAGTGGATGTCAACAGAAACAGTGACAGTCACAGACAGCACCCCTCCACACATGGCAAAGTGCTCACATTAACTACGTGTGACCGTTCCTGGAGAGGATCCTCCTCATCGTGGTCAACGCTCACTCGAAATGACCTAAGGTCTTCACTGTTAAAACCGCTACAGGACCGGTGTCCCCCCCACGGGAAGGTTGTGCTAACATAGGCTAATGGGATTAGCATGAGTTTGTAAGTATCAAGAGAATTTCCCAGGAGATAAGCTTTCTGCCCATATCAGATGTCTAAATTCTTGTTAATCTAACTTCACTGTCCAATTTACAGTAGCTGTTACAGTGAAATAATGCCATGCTATTGTTTGACGAGAGTGCCGTGTTATGCACTTGAAAATGTATCAATAAACCGATTAGGCACATTTGGGAAGACTTGATACAACATTTTGAACAGAAATGAAATGGTTCATTGGATCAGTCTATAACTTTGCACATACACTGCTGCCATCTAGTGGCCAAAATTGAAATTGCGTATAACCTGCAATAATACATTGTGACCTTTCTTTAGCATTTCAAAGATAACATTTTTTTATCTTAAATGTATTAGCTTTTGTGTGTTATATTCTCCTACATTCATTTCAAATTTCCAAAAATTCAGAGTGTCTCCTTTCAAATAGTTTCAAGAATATGCATATCCTTGCTTGAGGTCCTGAGCTACGGGCAGTTAGATTTGGGTATGTCATTTTAGGCAACACTTTATAAAAAGGGTCTGATCCTTAAGGGAAATGCAACATCAAGCAAGACATTGAAAGTCCTTTGCACCCTGTTCTCTCGCACAGGTCTGCCTGAGCAGTTGGTTAGCGAAAATGGGTGTCAGTTCACCTCGGAGTGAACTGACACCCTTTGTGTCAAAGACAGGACACCTGACATACACTGTGAATGTAGGTCCCAACATGATCTGTTACAGCCAATTATCGGATGAAACAGTTTAAGGAGTCACAGCACAGGACAAAGCTGCTGATGGCTTTTATCTCATCACAGAACTCAGATGAGGTGTTACCTGTTACGAGTGACACTAAACCTCAAGAGACTGTTAGACCCATACGTTCTCAGAGTCCAACAACTACTGACTCTGGTTCTCAAGCTAAACAATACTCTGAGAGAAATCATAGAGGACCTCGTAGAATGAACTTATAGTTGTCATGGCTGACAAGTGAAAAAGAAAACCTGAAGTACAGGTAAGTGTTGTTTTGATGAAGAATTGACCAGTGCCTTTTTTCTGTTATTGTTAGTTGTTGAATTGACATGCAGACATATCTCTTTTGATGTTGTCAGATTTCAAAAACCTTTACGGAAAAAGCACAACATGCAATAATCTGAGTACGGCGCTAAGTGACCAAACCAGCAAAGAAATATCTGCCATGTTGTGTAGTCAACATTAGTCAGAAATAGCATTATAAATATTCACTTACCTTTGATGATCTTCATCATAATGCACTCCCAGGAATCCCAGTTCCACAATAAATGTTGGATTTGTTCGAGAAAGTTCATCATTTATGTCCATATACCTCCTTTTGTTAGGGAGTTTGGTAAACAAATCCAATCGCGAGCAAGTCCAGCGGAAAGGTTGGACGAAAATTCCAACAAGTTATTACTTGTCGTAGAAACATATCAAACAAAGTATAGAATAAATCTTTAGGATGTTTTATCATAATTCTTCAATACTTTCCCATCCGGAGAATTCCTTTTTCTGTAGAAAAGCAATGGAACGCAAGCTAACTCTCTCATGACCTCGCTTCATGAGCCCGTGGCTCTCTGCCAGAACTCTGACTCATTCCCCTCTCATTCAGCCCCCCTTCACAGTAGAAGCCTCAAACAAGGTCTAAAGACTGTTGACGTCTAGTGGAAGCCTTAGGAAGTGCAAGATGACCAATATCCCACTGTATCTTCAATAGGGGTGGCAGGGTAGCCTAGTGGTTAGAGTGTTGGACTAGTAACCGGAAGGTTGCAAGTTCAAAACCCCGAGCTGACAAGGTACAAATCTGTCGTTCTGCCCCTGAACAGGCAGTTAACCCACTGTTCCTAGGCCGTCATTGAAAATAAGAAATTGTTCTTAACTGACTTGCCTAGTTAAATAAAGGTAAAATAAAAAATAAATCAAAAAGGGGCTGAGTTGAAAAACAACCAACCTCAGATTTCACACTTCCTGGTTGGATATTTTCTCAGGTTTTGCCTGCCATATGAGTTCTGTTATACTCACAGACATCATTCAAACAGTATTAGAAACTTCAAAGTGTTTTATATCCAATACTACTAATAATATGCATATATTAGCATCTGTGACAGAGTAACAGACAGTTTCCTCTGGACATGCTTTTCATCCAAAAGTGAAAATGCTGCCCCCTATCCTGAATGAAGATATACACTGAGTTTACAAAACATTAAGAACACTTTCCTAATATTGAGTTGCACAGCCTCAATTTTGGACATGGACTGTTCAAGATGTCGAAAGGTTTCCACATGGATGCTGGCCCTTGTTAACTCCAATGCTTCCTACAGTTGTGTCAAGTTAACTAAAATATACTTTAGGTGGTGATACACACGGGAAACTGTTGAGCATGAACCAAACTGGTGAGCCTGGCACCTACTACCATACCCTGTTCAAAGGGACTTCAATATTTTGTCTTGCCCATTCACCCTCTGAATGGCACACATGCACAATCCAAGTCTCAATTGTCTCAGGGCATAAAAATCCTTCTTGTGTCTCTTCCCCTTCATCTACACTGATTGAAGTGGATTTAACAAGTGACATCAATAAGGGATCATAGCTTTCAGCTGGATTCACTTGGTCAGTCTATGTCATGGAAAGTGCAGAAGTTCATTTAAGTGATAATGCCAGAGAAGGAGGATATATTGGCAACGGATTTGAGGGCATTTTTCACTGTTATACAACGGGATAGAAACATATTCAAATGATGATTGACATATTTTCATTAAAAACTTTATTTTGATGAATTTATTTATACTATTTCATCCTTCTACAACATATAGTCCGCAAAAAATCTAGGTTTGCTAACCAAGCCGGCTGGTGTTTGTTCTATTGGTTTGGTTGCCAGAGACGCGACCCAGTCGTTCAGTCGTTTTGTTCTGTATCTATGGATGTGACCCAGTCATGCGTTCTAAATGTTGCATTGCCATACTGGCTGGCAACGTTCTTATCATTGCTTGCTAGCTACCCAACTACACCTAACTTACAGTCACGCCAAACAGTGCAGAAAGAATAACAACAGTAGCTGCATTTGTTTAATAAGCTGTTTTCTAGTGACATTTATTTCAATACATCCATAACAATGAGCTACTGAGGCACGATTTCGCCTGGCATAGAACATGTGCTGTCTCGTTAGGGCACTTGTTGTTCAGAGGAGCTAGGCAACATCACAGCTAACACAATATCTTCAAACTGAAGCTGAAAAGACTGAAAACTTTGTTTTGTTTTTATCTTTTTTTTCAATTGACATTTCTTTGTATACATCCATAAAAATTATGCCAGCTGATTCTTGATTTCGACTGGCTGACTCTCTCTCGACTGGCTGACTCTCTCTTTCATCCTGACCCCTACACCTTCGTTACTACGGGATATTGGAGATCAAATTTGAATATTGAAACAATGTTGCAAATGTCGGAGACATATAGCAAAGATTATACTAATCTCCGCTGTTGAAAACTAAATGTTAGTCTAAAAGAAATGTGAGATAATGTCTAGATGCTTTTATAGTGGAGATAAAGTTTACAACTTCCCTGTCTGGGCTGATGAAACAGTGGATTGCGCAGTCAGATGGAACAGAGTAAATAGGCATTTTAATGTCATAGAGGTAGCCGGTGGTAACTTGTAACCAATCAGCATTCAGGGTTAGACCCACCCGTTGTATGAAATGTTTTGTACATTCAATGTATGTAAACAGACCATAAATGTGTCAATTTCTTGTCTTTGAAAGCTGTGAGTGCTATTACTGTAAATGATACAATATCAGTACTTGTTGCATTAACAACTTGTCTGTCCTAACATCAACTGATTTCAGGCAGTGTATGGATGGATTGATTGCATTGTTAGAATGTAATGTTGGCATATTGGCAGTTAATTTGAAAAATTGATGGAATCATTCCTATATAACTGGCTGGCTATGCAGCCAACAAACATACCGTGCAGATAAATTATTCAAATTCATTATTTTACACAATATATAATCACAGCACTGGCAAACCATGGTTGACCAAAATGGTTTACCTTAATCCAATCATAGGAAGGTTCATGCCCATTCTAGTATTCTAATTCCTAATTCTATGGTGCAGCCTGTCCTTGCCCACTCAGAGGTCATGCCAATCACGGATGTCACAAAGAGGCAAACGCTCAAGGAGCCAGGACATTGCCAGCAAGCACTGGGGGAGACTTGTTTGTTGTTTGCGCTTTGGTGTTTCTTTTTTTACCCTCCACCCTTCCTGCCGTCATCCCTCTTTCCACCATTTCCCCCCTGCTATTCTGTTCACCTCCCTCCAGCCTCCGATTTGGACTGAGGGGGTCACTGGCAATTTCCTGACACGAAAGAAAGGGCATCTCTCATCCCCTCTCTCCCCAGGCCACAAGGAGCAGGTGGCCCACTCTCTCCAGATTGGCCCCCATCCTGTTTATGTAACTAATGATGTATAAAAGAACAGCAATCTCCCCAGCACAATGTTCTGGTCTATAGAATATCAACTTTGCCTAACCTATGACAGTCTTCTTAAAATGCTAGACCTTGCCTCAATGGTCCATACAATGGGAGTTAGCATAACTAAACCGGGGTTGAGCCAAGCCATTGTGTTTTTCATTTCACTTATGCTGACAGTACACATTAACCAACATTTCAACTTACAAATCCATGTAAATGCTCTAGAATTTATGTATATATAGAGCTAATTTATATCTTTAGTTTGGTAATTCATTGTCAGTTGATAGCAGATGTAGGTTCAGATAGTATTTGTTTTCTTTCAATTACATTTACTGTGCTTGATTGAGTTTGTGTGGCGCTGTATAGACAATGAATTTGTCCAAAATGTGCAAAACCGACACATATTGCACTTCACACAGCCTTAAACACTCAAAGTATTTGAAACAAAACAGTGGGGGAGTTGAGTTTGTGTGTGTGTGTGTGTGTGTGTGTGTGTGTGTGTGTGTGTGTGTGTGTGTGTGTGTGTGTGTGTGTGTGTGTGTGTGTGTGTGTGTGTGTGTGTGTGTGTTTGTGTGTGTGTGTGTGTGTGTAGGACATCTGGGAGAAAGCAGTGCATACGGCCTTTTGTTTGTTTGAAAGCAGAGCCAATGATAACACAGTGAAAAGAAGGTTGCAGAAGAGGCAACTACAGTAGAGACGTGAGTGCACTGGTGAGGGGGTTTGGTATAAGGACTTTATTACTGCACAGCATGATTCAATAAAGATAGCATCGCACCTTCCTCGCCTCCGCTCAGAACCTTATATATCTAGCCGATACATTTCCAGTGAATCACCTTCCCAGAAATTGGGTCTGCTCATTTAAGCTGACCAACCTGGCCTGTATCTCTCTCTATATACTGAACCTGGCTTTCAGCTTACAGGCACGCAGAGGAGCAACACTCATCAAGTCCATTTTATATTCAGATCAATGCGAGCCAGGCAGCGTGGTAAAACAGGTCGATAGAGTAGAGAGAGACTTTGAGAAAGGGGGAAATAGAGAGAGAGATCTCATGGGGCTAGGGGAATGGGCTGAGAGTTGAAAGCCTGTGGTGTCACAGTGAAAACAGAAAGAACAACAGGACCTTGGTAGAGATGGACAGAAAACAGCAGGCCGAGAGGGAGAGAGAAAGACAGAGTGAAAGAGAGAAAGAAAGGGAGTATATTGGCAGTAGGAGAACCAGTCTCTGTGCTGATTTAGGGTGCCCTGCCTGAAGAATGTCCATAGGCTGTGTGTGTGTGTGCGCGTGCGTGCGCGAGTGTGCGTGTGCGTGTGTATGACACTGCTCAGCCGAGTAGGGGGAATTCAATTACAAAGAGGCAGTGAAAAGCCATGGCTGCTACTGCATTGCAGATGTTTGGCCAATTGCACGAGAGGGACCTTGAAGAAATCAATACATATAAGGAGATACACATCTTCAACAAATACAGTATATACATTTACTGACTACACACACCCACAGGGACAGTCACATGCACACGCTTTTAGCGACTCGGTTCCAAGCTTGCTTTGTGAACATCTGGCAGATAGCAATAGGCTGACGAACTGCTTAATCCGTCTGTCTGCCCAGTCTAGCCACAAAGCTGACCCATCTCCTCTCTCTCTCTCTCTCTCTCTCTCTCTCTCTCTAATCCACCCTACTGACTATATATCAACCTGCACAGCCACATCTAAATGTCCTTTAGCATTGCTCTGTCCTTGTTCTCATCACCAGTCTTCATACATATCCCAAGCCTCTAGGCAAAGCACCTGTAAATATGCCAAATGTTCCGTAATGCCACCAAAAAGCCACATATGTTGGCAGAATCCACCTCTGGTTTCCTTTCATCTGACAGCTTAGTCACACCTGGCTCATGCCATCAGGCCAAAGATTAGTGAGGGGAAAGGGGATAACTGTATAGACGATGCCTGTCCCAATAATACTGGCCTCGGCCTCAGAACCACTGTTTGGTTGTTCTGGAATAGTGGTCAGTTTGGTAGATGGGATTTACAAAATGGTTTTAATTTGTAGTGTTGTCCAAAGATCTTGTTTAGGTAGAGTGCAAAAGAAACTAAAACTCGACACAGGGGTGTCAACTCCAACAAAAATCCTTTGAAATTGATAAAACCAATTGCAGTTAAATCACATAATTCAAGACGCCAAGAGCTAGGAGGAGGTCAAACAATCTTAGGAAAGTTGTCTTCATGATGCAAGAGCACAGTTCCAACCCAGTTTGAGCAAACAGCTGCTTGCCTAGTTAAAGGTTACATAAATAAAGGTTACAGTCTGAAAATGTGGAATTCTTATCTTAGAAATGTACTTTCTTAACATTTTCAATTCTTATCTTAGAAATGAAGGTAATGATTCTCAGAACTGTTCTAGGGAGTTCAGAACATCTGCTACCACATTTAATTTGTTTATAAGTCATCCATCTCCATTGTAACAGTACTGCAATGCTAACGTGTCAATTTGAAATGGGGTTCATCTGTTATTATATATCTCCACAATCTTGATAATGTCTTGATAGTGTCAGCATTTGTGATGTTGAGATTGAATTGGGGATACTGATTAAAGACATATTCCACTGAGATTCTACAAGCAAATGTTTTTATTAGCCTAGTAATTGCTAGAGGAAGTTGTGTTAGTAGTCTGCCTGTCAGTTCCTCCTCCGTAGCTTCAACCAGAATCATTAGATCATCAGTTGAAGGTTCTTGTAAAGATACAATTCCTCCTGTTTTTACTGTATTCTATCCCACTATCGATTAAATGGACTAAGTATACTGGACTAAGTATTTCAGACTGAAAGTCACCTTCCCCTGAGTCTTAGTGGAACATATCTGTTTCTAATTGGCAAATGATCACCTGATATGCATCTGGGCAATATGTAGCCTTTACTGTAGCTACATTACAAACCCAGAGGCCACTGATTTAATCAGACAGATTTAATTAGCGATGGGATAAGGATAAAGAGTGAACATTTCTACCCATCAACCTTCCTCGACTGTGTTTTCAAAGCAACAGATACAAATCTAACATACACTAGCTGTGTTTGAATACTCATACTAACCGCACTAACCATACTGTTTGTGACTTAAATTCAGTATATAGTATGCTTATTGGGCATAGTATGGATATAGTAGTTAGTATGCCAAAAGTTCCCGGACGGGGTTCTACATTCGCAAAAAAGCGAAGTATACAAACAGTGGACAGACACTATTTCCGTGCTTTAAGGGCCCATAATTCAATTCTTCAGAAAATATGCGTGGATTTACATCGTTTTCAGATTTGAAGAAAATGGTGGAAAATATGCAATGAGAGCGGATACAAATTCATTGCTTTAACTGATTATGACAGACGTTAAGAAAATGTTGAGCAATGTAACAAAGTCATGACTTTTCAAATAAGTTACCTTATGCGTTATGTTGGCTGGCAATTTGTGAGCTTTGTTATCCTTACAAACCACCTAGCATATCATTACAGCAGTATGTACCGGTATGTTAACTAGCTACCTAATGTTAGTTGGCTGCTAATACATCAAACTTGCTAGAATATTAACTACAGTGCCTTGCGAAAGTATTCGGCCCCCTTGAACTTTGCGACCTTTTGCCACATTTCAGGCTTCAAACATAAAGATATAAAACTGTATTTTTTTGTGAAGAATCAACAACAAGTGGGACACAATCATGAAGGGGAACGACATTTATTGGATATTTCAAACTTTTTTAACAAATCAAAAACTGAAAAATTGGGCGTGCAAAATTATTCAGCCCCTTTACTTTCAGTGCAGCACTGTATCTGCTATCTAACTAACTACCCAACGTTTATTGACTTGATTATTCACATGATTCTTAGTTAAGTGTTATTGTCATTGTGCGTTCTCAATGGACATTCGGGTGCTTCGTAAATTCTCTCTGGCTATCTACTCTGATTTCAAAGCACTCTCGTCTGAGTGTACGAGAGCACAGAAAAACTGAATAATTTACGAATACTCAACACCCGTTGAATTTGGTCAGTAAACGTCAACAAAAATCGGAATTAAATTGTTGCCAGTAGCACAGTTACAGTCACCAATGCTCTGGATAACATGAAAACTGCCTAACCAGCTCTGCTAGGGTGAGTAAAATGGTCAGATTGAGGTGTTCTCTCATATGGTCAGAGTGAGGTGTTCTCTCACTTGTTTCTGGAAACAGCTAGCAACTTAGCCAGTTAGCTTGTGTGCTTGACTGCCGTTGTAAGGTCAGAATGCTCGCATCAACCCATACTCCTTTGCCACAGCATCAAGTGTGCGCTCTGAACACTCCCAGAGTTAAACGCTTTGAATGTACAATCTGACAATGTTCCGAATGTATGACGCCCAGTGTACTCTGTGCCGCACTCTGGCAGTCCAGATTGAATTCAAGAATACACCTGAAGTCGAAAAATGTCTAGCTAGTCATTTCTTATGCTAACAAGTTAGCAAGAGATTGCATAGCAATAGCATCAATTTCCAGTAACAGGTGAAGCACTAGTACGCTCAACTGAAAGCATACCGTTCGTTTACAGTATAAAAAAATTAACTAACAGTATGTAGTATATACCAATTAGGTATGTAGTGTACAGTATGTTAGTATG